>NC_134411.1:60469595-60514595 GCF_038048845.1 Mixophyes fleayi | reverse complement strand
AAAGTGTTATTTCTAAACCTAAACAAGATCTAAACAAAACCAAGGGCTTTTTTAGATGTGAATCATGTGTAGCATGTAAGGACATACAAAGTGATACCATCAAAGTTGTAGAAGTGAAATCCACGACTACTAGTTTAGTATATAAGGTCAATGAGTTTATGACTTGCAATTCCAATAACTGGATATTTAGTAGAGTGTAGTTGTGGAAAACAGTACATAGGCGGGCAGAACGATGGAGTGAGCACATAAGGCATATAAAAAAGGGGTACAAGCAAAATTCTGTATCGGCACACTGCAAAGAAAATCATATATTTGAGAAAAAAATCCATTAAATTTTTCTGTGCTTTGAAAAAAGCAAGATGATTGGAGGAAAAGGAATTCCAATGTGGATTTAGAAAAAGCAGAAATGAGACTGTTTTACTCTATGAGGACTTGAATCCCCAAGGGTTTAAAATCCAATTTTGAAATTAAATGGTTTCTTATGTTAAGACGTATAATTATTTGAACCCTACTTTAATATGCATGCCCTTCCTGTACTATATATTTATTGAGTAAATCAGATTTTTTTATGTGTTGAATAAGTATAGTATATACTGATATAGGATATGACCATTTGAAATATAGAGAATATGCCATCTAAGAAATCCCTATGTATGGGAAGAATAGGGTTGGTCAGATAAATAAGATCCATGGGTTTATCCATATATTATATATTTGATGATAATAATTTAATTGCCAAAGTTGTGCACAAATAGACTATTTGGTCTGATAGTATGGAAGAGAATGTATTATAATCTCTTTGGTTAGTGAACTTAAAGTAAGGAGAATTATAATTAAGAGACAATATAAGCCCTGTGAGGACTATGATTAATTCAAGGGAATAATTACCGTTACGGTTAGGTCTTCTAGAGGGACATAGGAGGTTTTATGTAACTCCTACCATTAAAGTTTGGTCTTGGTTTTAATTTAAACTATCTGCAGTATGGTATGTATTATTATTATGGATATGAAGGTTTTGATATTTTAGTTATTCACATTACCACCATATATTTGTTAGCAATTATGAAGACTGCAATATGTTTATCCTAATCTAATTGTTTATGAGGGATAAGGATCATTTAAATATTCAAGGAAACATCTGACGAACTGAAAATTCAGAATTATACTCACCGTTTATTTCCTTTCCTTGAAATACTCAATGGCAGCCCACAGAATGGGTTAATCCCTAATGAGCTAGTGTAGTGAAGTGTAGTGAATTTTGGAATTTTGTCCCACCTGGCCCCTATATAAGGCAGCTCCTCCTCTTCCTCAGTGTCTTTCGTAACTTCCCAAGCCGTCCTATAACATAACTATCAGAACAAGGGTGGGAAAATATAGGGCTGCCATGGAGTATTTCAAAGAAAGGAAATTAACGGTGAGTATAATTCTCAATTTTAGTTTCCCTACTCCATGGCAGCCCACACAATGGGATATACCAAAGAAGTACAATAATCGGGAGGGCAATAAAACACCTTAATAAGGTCAAAGCGAAAATTTATTCACAGCGCTCGCTGGAGAATCTTTCTCCCAAACTGTGTCTCCTTAGAGACTGAACCATCAAGAAGATAATGTTTAGAGAAAGTGTGCTTCGACGACCATCCGGCTGCCTTACAGATGCCGTTTTGCCAAGGCAACGGCCGGACGCCGAGTGTGTTAAGCGCTGCGCCCCGGCAAGTGCTGCAGCCGGGCGCATGCGCTAAGTATAGCCTGCGGGCTAATTAAACATCATTAGGAAGTCTGAGCCTGCTTGTCATCACAGGGCTGAGCCCTGATTGGCCCATGTCAGTATATAAGGCAGGGAGGGCTTAGCCTCCCTGCCGGTTATAGTGTTCAGTTTGCCTGTCCGCTAGCCTGCTCCTGTATCGTGTTGGCGACAACCTGTGGATTGATTTCTTGTGTATGACCCCTGCCTGGACATTGACTCTGCCTGTTTGCCAGTGACCCTTGACCTCTCAGCCTGTAACTTGGATCTCGCTACCTTGCCTGTGACCCCGACCTTTGGCGTGTTTACTACTACTCCTGCTTGCAAGTGACCTCTGACCTCGGCTAGTTTACTGGATTCGCTGTCTGCCATTACTCCTCATTCCTGGGTTCTCCGCAACTGGTACCCATCTCACGACCCTCCGTTAGTCTGCAGCCAACTCTGTCCCCACCACTAGGGGCAACAGTGAACACCGGACTTTCGGAGTAGACTCCGGGTTTTGTGGTATTGGCTGCTGGAGTTCCTAACACAGATACTTGCACCTTTAATGTAGCGTGTGCTAGTCCTTTAACAAAACCATCTTTGAGAAACTCTAACACCTCCGGCACACTGGCAGACATGGGATCCTTCGCCATGTCCTTTGCCCAACGAATTAATTTTTTCCAAATTCTGTAATAAAACAGAGGAATTCTTTTTCCTGGCCTGAATTAGAATGTCTTTTACTTCATCCGAGATACCTTTTGATTTCAGCAATCGCCGCTCAGTCTTCACGCCACCAAAAAAAGGGAGTCTGGATTTGGTTGTAGAACTGGACCCTGATGTATGAGGTCCGGCCTGACCGGCAATGGCCATGGATGTTCCAGCAACATTCTCTGTGCTAGAGCGAACCAAGGGCGCCACGGCCACGCTGGGGGGACTGCTATCACCTCCACCTTCTCTTTTCTTATTTTCCCCGAGTACCTGAGCGCTGACTGAAAAAGGAGGAAACACATACCCCAGCTTGAAGTTCACTTCATTGACAGAGCATCTACCCCCAGGACTCTGTTGTCTCTGTGACGGGAGTAGAAGAGAGGTACCTTGGCATTGCTTCTGTGGCCATCAGTTCTATCTGTGGCGTTGCAAATCTGCGTTGTAGAAGTTGAAAAACTTCTTCATGCAGCTCCCACTCACCTGGGTGGACTTGGTGTCTGCTTAAGTAGTCTGCCCCTACGTTGTCTTTGCTTGCTACGTGAAGGGCTGAGAGATTTCAGGTTCGCCTCTGCCCATTCCATTAATGTGGTTATTTCGGCCACATTGCCCTGCTCTTGATACCACTTTGCTTGTTTATGAAGGCTACCACAGTCCTGTTGTCGGAGAACACTCGTAGATGCTTGGTTCGTAGAGAGGGCTGGAAGTACTGAAATCGCATGCCAGACCGCTCATCTCCAAGATGTTTCCCTGAAGAAATCTCTCTTTGTCTCGCCAAGTGACTGGGATATGAAAATATGCATCCTTTAAGTCTAGTGCCGTAGAAAATCTCCTGTTTCTACTGCTTTGAGAATTGAATTGAATTGATAGATTCCAACAGGAAATGTTTTGCTCGCACATGGCTGTTGAGCGCCCTTAAATCTAGTACTGTCCTGAAGGCACCTGATGGTTTCCAGACGAGGAACAGTCGGAAATAGAACCCCGTTTTTCTGACTCGACAGTACTGGTACGATCGCTTTTGTTTTCACCAAGCCTCTTAGGCTTCCCTGCAATGCTTGCTGTTCTAAGAAAGACGAAGGACTTCTTGACTGAACAAATTTGTTTCCTACTGGGTAGGTACGGAATTCTATGGCATAGCCCTTGGTGACTATCTCCTGGACCAATCTGTCTTGTGTGGTCCGAATCCAAACTTTTGCAAAGTGTGATACCCTGCCGCCCACTGGAGCTAGTGGAAACTGGATATGTAGATAGTCATTTCGGTCTTTGCTTTCCTTGTTTGCCCCTATTTGGTCTGAAGGGCCGAAAGGACTGCCTTGCCATATTATCCTATTGTCTAGAATAATGTCTCCCTGGCCTATAGGCACGGGTTTCCTTAAACTGTTGCTTTGGAGAATAATAACAAAAACATCTCACCTTTCTGTCTTGTGGTAACAGACTAGCATTGCACTTGCAAGCCTTTGCATTAGATTCCCCAGTTTTTTGTTTTGTTTTTTGCCAAACAAGAAATTGCCTTTATATGGAAGCGTTGTCAGATGGCATTTAGATTGATGATCTGCCGCCCACGGACGTAGCCAGAGCGCCCTTCTTAATACTACTGCTGAAGTCATGCTCCTGGAAGAAAGCACAATCGTATCCAACGCAGCTTCACACAAGAAATCAATGTTTTTCTGCATAATCTCTAAGGATTTGAGAAGATACAATCTATTTATCTCATCCTCAATATCCATATGTAGAGTATTGGCCCACAGCCTCAGGGCTCTAGCTGCCGAAGCAATGGCTACCCCAGACTTTAGGGTTATGCCTGAGGAGATTTGTAATTTCCTGAAGGAAGTCTCCATTCTTCTATCCATAGCATCTTTTAATGGACCTCCCTCACCCCACGGGAGAGTGGTCCTTGAGGATAAGCCAGCTATGGCTGAATCCATCTTAGGCACCGAACACCATTTCAGCACATCCTCACCCTGAAAAGGGTACATGTGATTTAGTCTGCCCATGTTAGGATGACTCTTGTCTAAGGCCTGACCTTCATTAGCAATCAGGTCTTTAATCACCTTATGCATATGCAACACCCTAGACATTATTTGGTGCTCTGAAAACAATGCATCCTGCGGTTTGATTGGCACAGTTGGCTCCTCAATACCTAAAGATTTGTTAATATGCCTAAGTATAACATTCACAGTATTCCAAATTAAACATTCTGGGATCCTCTTTCACTTCATCCTTACTATCTGACTCCAAATCGCATTTCTGAGCAGAACTGAATGTTTCAGAGAGCGGTCCTGGCCTATTTCCTCCATGAAAAGAACTGCTTAAATTGTTCAGGGGAGGCAGGCTCCTCTACCGTTTCCGGGGTGCATGAAACACATAACGGATCAGTACAATCTTTCGGTAAACTGCCATCACAAGCTGCACATACATGATTCTTCAGTTTATATTTCCTTTTTCCCTGCACAAGCTCCACAGAGGTACTGTAGATAATAGAAAAATGGAACTAAGTAATCTAAGAGTAACCAAAAACCCCTTTTTAAGGGCTTACCTTGGGGTTCCTTCAGCTTTTTGGGGGCGGGCTTCTGGTCCATAGTGCCCTTATCCAGATAGCTGCTAGTTCCTACAGCAAACACCAAACCAATACTGAGCTTCATAAATGGACTACATCTGCTCAACACAGTGCCTGCTTTTGACATCAACCAAGTGAGCCTTTAGCAGATTAACTACCTCAAGTGTTTCCATCCCGAGAGGTAAGGTAACTGAGGAATAGCGCTGCCGGGCACCGCACATGCACGCGCGTCTGGGTCCTCACATGCGCGCGCGACTTCCAAGTATGCACGCCTGTCGGCAGTCTTGCTAAACTCAGAAGAGGCAGAAATGTCCCGGCACTTGCCCAGCTGGTACTGTCATCCCAACAGCCAGCTCAGAGGAAAGCCATAAAACTTCCAGGTAAGCCCTCTCGTATAAAATAAAATATAAAACAACAAACACTCACTACACTACCTGTCCTACACACTGCTAAGACAGGAAGAAAAGACACTGAGGAAGAGGAGGAGCTACCTTATATAGGGGCCAGGTGGGACAAAATTCTTCCTGTCTACACTAGCTGATTACGGATTAACCCATTGTGTGGGCTGCCATGGAGTAGGGAAAGAAAAAAAAGTTTTAACGCAAGAATGATCTATGCAAGCAATATATTACACAAATATTTATTTAAAATCTACCAATGTTGATAGTTCATAACTGTATATGATCCAATTGGTATTATCTGTATAAGTTTGTCAGCAATTAATCTGCACTTATTAAAATTACTGTTTACATAGTGTATGAAAAACCTTATGAAGAGATTATGATAGAAGGGATAACATGCAGTTTTTAAATAGATGTTATTTTAGAAATAATCAAATTATGATATAAACGACATCTATATAAAAGGTGTAAGTAGTGGATAGTCCATATTCCATATGAAGGGTATGGGCTAATAGGGAACATTTCTTATTTCAACCACAGGTTATAGATATGATGTTTATTTCAGTTTCTTTGGCTTTCAAGAGGCTAATTGTAATACTAATTAGCGCAACCATTCCTTAGCAAATTGGTTTAGCAAATTTTAGTTGTTATGCACATTCCTGTTATTGGATTATTAAATCGGGATTATTTCCTGTGTAAAATGACCATTGTCATTGAACATAGTTCTGCTATAATATAATCAGTGTTTATAAGAGTATTGGATTTCACGAAGATTAAGGAAATTATTCCTGTTAAATTCCTGATATGTATTTAAATTTCCTGTACCTTTTTAACTTTTTTTTAATGTGATATAAATTGTGAACACAAAGTTATAAGGTTCAACTTTTTACAAGAAGTGAGAATTGTATGTATATGTTAGATGCAACATGTTAATCAGCAAAGAGGTGACACACCTGTATCATTGTGCTTATGATTTATTAAGATTTCTTTAAAAGGGTGTGCACATTGTAAGATCCCATATACCTTGATAAAGATTTTTTTAATCGAAACGTGTCAGCTGTGATAGCTGGAGATTACACAGAGAGAACTGTTGATTTCTTCCTGATACTTGCTGAAGGAAAGGCTGGCTACCCTGATAAAACCCTGGGGATTTTATTTCTACAGCGCATATTCATCTGTATTAGGGTAAGACTCCATCCTCATATGTGTGGCTAAATCTCCATCTGGGGATCAAGTTTGTTTTAAGTTTTGCTTGTATTTGAATAAAATGGTAAAGAAGAGGATTTTTATACTTCGGATAAATCGGTTTCTTAGATTCCATCTGAGGGACACTGCTAAAATGGGTTCTAAGAGGGGAGCGTGGAGTTGGCACTTAGCTAGTTAACTTTTGTTAAATGAATCAAGCCGACAGACCTTTCTCCTCTCTACAACCCCTGTAGCTCCTCAGTTTAGTTAAAAAGCTCCAAGAAAGGGGAGTCAAACAATCCTAGAACACACAGCAGAAGAGCAGAAGGGGGAAACGCAGTGTCCCCCGATGGATTCAGAGAAAAGGATTTATCCTCTCTCAGGTGCGCCAGGGAGAAGTGATTATGGCAGGGGACTTTAATGTTGTAGTAGATGATACTATAGATATATCGTCCACTTTGCTCCCCCCGTCAGTGGCTCGGAGTCCCGTAAATCTAAGGCCTTGGTGTCCGTTCTTTCCCATCATCTCCTCTTTGACTCCTGGAGGCTTAGGGAACCCTCATCCCGAGATTATACATTTTACAACCGGTTCATAGTACCTATTCACAAATAGACATGGTCTTTCTCAGCCACGATCTGTCATTAAGGCTCAGGGCAGCCCATATACACCCAATGGTTTGGTCTGACCACTCTCCTATATCAGCCGATCTCTCAGACACAGTATCCCACCCTCGCCCCGCTACGTGGCGTATTATTGACTCCATTCTCCATGATCAGCCACTTACCTTAGAGCTTCAGACCCTTCTTGAGGAGTATTTTCTCTTTAATGACCTCCCCCATGACCCTCTGGGAAGCCCATAAGGCAGTAGTGCGGTGCCATCTTATTAGCATGGCCTCACGCCGTAAGAAGTTGGCCATCTCCAAACGTGCGTCATTAACTATTCAACTCGACTCTGGAGAGACAGCATAAACTATCCCCAGATGAAGAGGTACTGACCAAACTCTTAAAAGGCGAGATCTGATTTAAACCTCCTTCTCTCTGAGTCCACTGCCATGGCCCTGAAACGGCTGAAGCAGACGTTCTATGAGAAGAGAGATAAAGCTGACAGAATACTAGCCACCCATCTGAGGGCTCAGAGATCTCAAAACAACGTCATGGCCCTGAAGTCTCCTTCTGGCTCACCCATTTACCGTCCTGACCAGATAGGGCGCGAGTTTCAGAAATTTTATTCTACATTGTATAATTTGGATGCTCTAAATCCCAGGAGTGCTCCCCCTGCAGATACTATAGCAGTCTTTCTGAGACAAGCGAATCTCCCCACCCTCTCCTGTAGCCTAGCTCAACAACTAAATGAGGAGATTACATCGGAGGAAATACTGGCAGTTATCAAGGCCCAAGAGACTTCCATGGCCTGATGGCTTCTCCGCAGCCTACTATAAAAGATTTTCCCAGACCCTTGCCCCCCAACTCCGCTCCCTGTTCAATGCTGTCTTGCATGGAGATCCCTTCCCTAAATCGTTGTTAGAGGCGCGTACTGTAGTTATACATAAGGAGGGGAAGGACCCTAGCGACTGTGCAAGCTACCGTTCCATCTCCCTTCTTAATGTTGACATCAAGATATATGCAAAGATCCTGGCCACCTGTCTGAATGGAGTCCTTCTGGATCTAATCCACTATGACCAGGTGGGTTTCATCCTGGATCGCCAGGCTAGGGATAATACTCGCCGTGCGATAGATCTTGTTCAAATTATTAACCAAAGATGTCTTCCGGCCATGATGCTTTCACTAGATGCCAAGAAGGCGTTTGATCCAATTTCTTGGAATTTTATGACCCTTGCTCTGAAGGAGTATATGGCTTCTCGGCTGAATTTCTGACCGGGGTATCTGCCCTCTATAACTCTCCCTCAGCTAGGGTTCTGGTTAATGGATCTCTATTTGACACTCACACCCTCTCCAACAGGACGAGAAAGGGCTGCACCCTTTCGCCCTTAATCTTTGCACTAGTGATAGAACCCTGGCAGCGATGATCAGACAGATGCCATCGATTTCAGGTGTGACAGTGGGGCCGCGGGAATTCAAGGTTTCTCTCTTCGCAGATGACATACTTCTTTCTCTGACGAACCCTCAAGAGTCTCTACCCGCCTTATATAAACTTATGGATGATTACAGATGGTATTTAGTCCCCTCCCGTCTACATGCTATCTTTCCTGCTTCCAGTGATCGATGTTGGAGGAGTTGCGGACTGCGGGGTACCCTGTTGCACGTTTGGTGGAGTTGCCCTAGACTGCAGTCTTACTGGCAGCAAATTCATAAACTAATTAAATCTGTGACACAGGTTAGGATGCCCGATTCCCCTCTTTACTCCCTTCTTCCCAGACGGCTCCCTGACGTCACCCGACCCACACAAAAACTCATTGGACATATACTGAATGCAGCTAAATGTTTGATTGCAGCTCACTGGAAAAATACTGCCCCCCCTCGCTCTCAACTACCATTAGCAAAATTTGGTCAATTTACAGAATGGAAAGCATTACAGCTGTTCTTAAAGATAAACCAGAACATTTCCAAAATACATGGTCTCCATGGACGAACCATT
Organism: Mixophyes fleayi; assembly: GCF_038048845.1. NCBI lineage: Eukaryota > Metazoa > Chordata > Amphibia > Anura > Limnodynastidae > Mixophyes > Mixophyes fleayi. The sequence continues at coordinate 60,505,427 of NC_134411.1, read as the reverse complement.
TCAATGCTGAACCCCCATTAACAACCGTCTGACACTCACCCGCCTCCGTAAACTATGATTATTGGAGACTTGGAACGTCTTACACTTTTAAATGGTAGTCATAGACAGTTTGATTATACCTCCTTACTGCCAAGTATGTCACTATTTTTCCTCTTCGCCATCTGATACAGGGAATAATGGGTGATAAACTCTTCTTCCCCCCCCCCCCCCGTTTTTTCTTCCCCACATCCCCCTTCCCCCATTGTTTGTCTTCCCTCTACCCCCCAAAACAACAAAAATAAGAAAAACAACATATTCGTTTCTTTACAGTAACATGCTAATTTACTATGTACTGTTGTGAGCTTTCTTTAATATGCATTTCTGTTACTTACAGTGAAATGTTTCACACATATGTTATATGATGTCTCACTTTTACACTTATGTTGTTTTGAAAAACTTTAATAAAAATTTACCTTTCAAAAAAAAAAAAAAAAATATTTCCATGTTCAAAAAAAAAAAAAACTTATGGATGAATATGGCCTCCTTTCAGGCTATAAAATTAATTTTCTTAAATCAGAGGTCATGCTCCTCCATGCTTCACCTTCCCTTAGGTCCAGTTTACAGACTAATTTTGCACTACGCTGGCAGGCGAATAAGATCAAATATCTTGGAGTTTATATCACCTCGACCTATGATAGATTATAAATCGGGAAAACTTCCCCCCCCCCCCTTCTGTCTAAAATCAAACGGACTTGGAAGAGCTATATCATATCGTGGCTTAGGAGGATTATCACTATTAAGATGAACTTATTCCCTAAACTTCTATATCTTTTTCAGACTCTTCCGGTGAGGGTTCCCGACTCTGTGTTTAGAGATTTGCATTCCTCCTTCCTAAAGTTTATATGGCGTGCCAAGCCCCCTACAATCTCGATAGCACTGTTCAAAAAGCCCAGAGCTCGGGGAGGCAGAGGCTTTCCAGACATTAAATTTTATTATTTGGCTTCCCATCTGACCCAGGTGGCGGTAACCTATGCTCCTTACCAGTCCATAGCATGAGTGGGACCTGGAGACCCGCTATGTTGCTTGTCCCTTCTATGGCATCACTCTGAGGCCTTGCTAATATAGATAGACCACTAGCGGCCTCCTCTCTTCAATCTCTTAAATTCTGTTTGTCCCTTTGGGACTCATGCCGGGTCAAATATAAATTGTCCTCCCCTATCTCACCTCTGACTCCTCTCTGGGGCCACCCACACTTCCCTCCTGGCAATTCAACACAGCAATTTAAACATTGGATAAGGGCGGGAATACGGGTCGTTTCTGACCTGGCAGTCAATCAAACTTGGGCTTCGTCCGCTTTTTTTTTTTTTTTTTGAGTACTTCCAGGTCTGACACTTTGCCATGTCTATGCCCCCCCAGGAGATTCTCCGGGCCCTTACCTCCTTTGAGTATGTGTGTCTACATTCCCCTCTCACTAAAGGGATGATCTGCCAGGATCTATAATTGGCTCATAGAAAATACTTTCGATACTCCAGGCCGACATGAGCGGGAATAGGAAAATGACCTGGGACCTCCTCCAGATGCTCATGCTGGGAGGAAATCAGGGAGGGGATTTCCAAAAGCTCGATCTCTACATTAATTAAGGAAACAGCCTACAAAGTGTACTATAGGTGGTACTATACTCCTGATAAGTTGTCTCGAATGTTTCCTATGGCCATTCCGAGCTGCTGGCGGGAATGTGGCCAGAGAGGTACAATGCTACATATATGGTGGACCTGCCCTCGCATAGTTCCTTTTTGGAACATGGTTTTTACACTTATAAACTTAGTGTCAGAACAACAGATAAATAAAGGACCCCTGGTCATTCTTTCTCTCTCACCCTATACCCGATGAGAGCGCGCCTTCTAAAAAGCTTATCTCCCATGTCTTGGCAGCTGCTAAATCCCTAATAGCAAAGCATTTGAAAGACCCTAGGGCTCCCTCTATGCAGGAATTATGGTCCTACATAGGACATGTTGCAAGCATGGAGAGTATAATGTGTAACCTTCATGATAAATCATATAATTTCGATAGGGTGTGGGCCTCGTGGTATTCACTAGAAAGCCGCAGCTGCCTATCCAGTACGGCTCCCCCTTCCGCAGATTGAATATAGCTCTTGGGCCGCCTCCGGATCCCCTACGCTGGATACGGCGCGCTGCTGGTAAGTATCGTTTGTATGCTATTTTTCTTTTTGGTAGCCAATGTAATTGTGTGGCCTAGCTTTTCCTAGCAATGTTCCAAGTTTACTTACTTAGCGATATTGTTAACAGAACTTGTGCCTTTCTACTTCCCATCCATCCCTCCTTCCTCTTTCCCCCACCAATATAAATGTATAAAACACAGAGGAGACACCTTGAATACTAATACTTTTATGTAAAATATGATGATTGTATTTTTCCTGTTGTTTCCTCTTTAAATAAAGAGTTTAAAAAAAAATAAAAAAATCCTCTTTTCTCATTCATCTTATCTGGGGGACACTGCTACCATGCTGACGTTCTAAAGCAGTATCCCTAATGAAGGGACCACTCTGACAGTCCTACCTGTAGAGCACAACGGGAAAAATTAGCGTCTGCAGACGCAAATACATTGGAATGATAAAATTTGGTAAATGTATCAACCAAGGACCAGGTGGCTGCTCTACAAAGCTAGTCCGCTGAGGCACTATTCCTCACCGTCCAAGAAGCCCCCAACGAGAGGGTGGAATGGGCAGCAATCCTATCTGGCACAGGTTACTTATATTGACTAATAGTTGAGATAAGCCATCTGGCAAAAGTTTGTTTGGAAGCTGGCCATCCCCTTTTAGGGGAATAAAACAAAACAAATAATGAATTTGTCCTTCGAACATTGGCTGTCCTCCTGACATAAATTCAGATGGCCCTGACCACATCCAGGAACTCCATAGAGTTATGTCCAGCCCCTCGTCTCTTATTTCAAACAACCTGCCCCGGGATCCGGAGAGAAGACATGCAATGCTTCATTGTGTGACCCATCTTCTTTCAGTTGGGGTTATCGCCCCGGTTCCTGGGAACCGGAGAGGACAGGGGTTTTACTCAAACCTTTTCCTGGTTCCCAAATCGGATGGCTCATTCTGACCCATTCTAAATTTAGAGATGCTAAATCTTCACCTGCGGGTGGACAGGTTTTGCATGGAGTCCCTCCGATCTGTAATAAATGGGATAGAAGCAGGTGAATACCTAGCGTTGTCCTGAAGATGACATCACCTCTTGGAACACTGGAACTACGATTATCTGGTTTACATGTAATGCCGAAATCATCTTTGGTAGGTAGGAAGAAAGGGCCCATACAGAGCACCCCCCGATCATCATGAAATACAAGGAAGGGTTCTCTACATGAAAAAGCCCCAAACTCTGACACTCTACAAACGGATGCAATAGCTAACAGGAACGCTACTTTCCATGATAGAAAACAAAAATCAGCCGACTGCAAGAGTTCAAAGGGTGGCCTTTGCAGCATATTGAGTACCAAGTTTAGATCCCAAGGTGAAGTGGGTGGAACATATGATGGTTGTATATAAAGGACTCCTTCAAAAAAGTCCATATATCAAGCATATCCGCCAATTGAAGATGGAAAACCACCGAGGGCAGAGACTTGCACTTTTAAAGAAGATAAACGAAGTCCCGCCTCCAAACCATTCTAGAGGAAGGCAAAAAAGCGAGACAGGCGAAAGGAAGCCGTGTTGCAGGGCAGCCCTTTGCACCACCTAATATATGTGCGCCAAATGCAGTGGTATATTTTTGCCGACACAGGTTTTCAAGCCCTCAACATTACCTTAGCTTCCTGATGCAAGAGCTTATCATGGCCAGTCAGTATCGGTGCTGACTATTCAAATAGCCACGGAGTGCCTCCAGAGCGGTCCTGAAGGCACTCTGCTGTGATGTAACATTGCGCATTTCTCTTCGCCCCTCATAGGGGAGCAAGGAGAAATCTGCAATGTAGAGGTACCGTAGTACCGGAAAACTTGCGCAGTCACGATGTTCGGAGTTACATCGCAACTAATTTAATATGGGTCTTAGATTGGACACATAAAAGGTTTCATTTTTACAAATGCTACAATTTGGTGTCATCTTGTACATGACTGTCAGAGCAAAACCTTATTCAGATTATATAGAAGCGATAAACGGACCAAAAAGTTACTTTTACTCAAAATATAGAATATATTTTTCACATGATTGTTGGTTTAAAACTTTTGAATTGTTCCGGTCTTCACTTATTTTAAATCTACATACAGTAACAGAATAACAGTGTTAATATGCAGTAATACAACTAACAAATAATGAAACCTGTAGTATGGCAGTTTAATACATTGAAAGATATTACCCCTTGATCTTTTGAAAATATATTTTACCAGTTTATAGGAAAGGATACAGTATTTTTCCATTTTCCATGGTCAGACGCCAAACAAAGAGGCTTCCGGCTTCATCAAGACATGCTAGCTGGTTTGAGTTGAGGTGAGCAAATGCCAAGTCTGACACACTACCAGTAATACCTTTCAGAAGAATCCGTTCTGCTGTTGTGACACTTAGGACTCGAATCATAGCAGACCCATTAGAACCTGGTAATATCAAGAAAGAAAATGTAGTCTTTGTATTATAAAGGAGTATATTTGGAAATAAAGATACCAGTTTCATCTTGCCCAACTATACACAAACATTGCGCTGGCAGGCCACCTGGGGCTGCCCTACTATGTCAGGAAAGTATATCCAGTACCTTCTAGAGGTTCACCAATAACTCGGACAAAGCAGTTTATCAAGAACAATGTTTTAACAAACACCCCGTCCTTTACTCTTCTCTAGCCCAGAGGACTGCAGTCACTTTTTCCCTTGGTTCCTGTAGTCCCAGCTACTTGGCCCCTGTAGTCCCGGCTACTTGGCCCAAATTTCTTTACCACTACAAAGGTGGTAGCAATCTGATACAAGTCACCCTCCTCCAGCACGCTCACCAAACTATTACACTCAATGGGTAATGCACGCTTAGGAAGCGGGAGCAAGCACTAGTCCAGCAGAAACCAAAAACACCAAAACAAGCTCTGCACTATGTTCTTTCCTCTCCACTTTGAACCAACTGCCCCAGGGTTGGTTCCCTCCTTTTAAACACAGTATTATTTTCGACCCTTTGGACGCCTGCTGGCTTTGCCTCAACCCGAGACAATGAGAAAATACTCAGGTTAATTCAGGGGCTAGGTCAGAATAATTAAGTGATGCCCTTAGCCAGAAAAACCTTCCAACACACACACATTTTATGAGAAACGAGCTGCAGACTTGTTAAGTTGAAATCAAACTTGTTTTATCACACCGAGATTAATCATATCTCTGATTAGGATTCAGGCTAAATACTATTTCTATAAAAGAAGACTTGTCATCACACTTAAATACAGTGTCTATTTAAAATTACCAAAAGTAATTTACTCAGAGACTTCCAGCCATGCACCTAAAAAGTCTTGCGTTAGGCCCTCCACTTAAAAAGGTACAAAAGTCAGAAGAGCACAGCAAATTTTACTCCAAAATAATTAATCTCTCACGTATGGAGACAAGCAAATACAGGGTTTTTTTTTTTCGGAATTGAGGGGGATCCGATGTAGCCAAATAATAATAAAAAAAAATGGGAAACAGGTTGTAGATCTTTATAGTAAGAAGCAGATAATTAACTTTACAAGTTGAAAAGGTTATGATGACATACAGCATGTCAAGAAAAAAAGGGTCACGCACACACAAATACATATACATCCATCAGCCATAATATTAAGACCACTAACAAGTCAAGTAAATAACTTTATCGTCTCATCACATCTCACTACAATGGCACCTGTCAAAGGGTGGGATATATTAGGCAGCAAGTGAACAGTCAATCATTGAAATTGGTGTGTTGGAAGCAGGAAAAAAAGGGAAGCGTAAGTGTGGCTAGATCACTTATAAACAACTTACAATTAGTGGCGCAGTGCGCTGATGCATATCATTGCAAATGTACTGATTTTTGTATTATAAATTTTAATGATTTCTGATGCAGTAGACATATGTTGGAGGAAATGTGTTTTTGCAAAAAAGAAAGAAAGGAAATCCCATGCTAACTAAGTCTTTCCATGTGAGTGACCAACTCATCTTTTTGGCTGCAATGCACAGGAGGGGGTTGTTGGCCTTTCATCCTGTGTTTTAGAGAGATCGTAAACCAATTTGAATAATGAAATAGCAAGTGATTTTGGAAATCACAGACTGATGTGAAGTTTGTTAAGTTTAAATTAAGTTAAATCCAAATTCAAAGAATATATTATATCCTGATGCTAATCAGATGTAATCCCTCAGACTTTGTGGTGCCAGCTAGGATCATGGGGCTGGGTTACACCCTACCAACATATGTGTTAGAAACAGTATATAATAGCTACATTTTGTATTTCAACTGTAGTATACCATCTGTACTTCTGTATGATCACTAGTACCTCTAACTAGTGTGCAATAGTCATTTTCAAGGCCCCTCAACAATGAACATCGCTGCTTGAAGATTCTTCTGACGCCTACTGCATCCAACATATAAGAGCTTACACTCTAATCCGTTCCCCGGTTGTCCTGTGTTGAACCCAGCGTCTGTGTAAATGCTCTGCGCACTACCCAGCAGCCCTGATCCCTAGTAAGCAACCAAAAAAATACCAGCCAACCCACAGCAAAGAGGCGCTGCAGCATCTATACCAGCTGCGCAGAAGTAAACAGTTCTAGGTGTCGTGAGGGAGCCTAATGGTGGCAGCGAGATTTTCCTACAACTGTTGCGCAGTTGGCATTCATAGTTAGCAAGAATCTGGTGGCAAGGCCACACCAGTAGGAGTGGTCAGTAACAGTCAGTTACTGACCGTGAGAAAGAAACCCAGATAAACTGAACAGGGACATCATCCCTTCATCCTTCTCCCAACAGACCCAGTGGCTAAGTAAGACCATCCGGTCACAATTGAGGATCTGAGCGACTGTGACCAAAATTGTGAGAGCTAGATGACTCCAAAATGGCAGGTCTTGTGTGGCGTTCTAGAAATGCAGCGGTTAGAACCTAATAAAAGTGTTCAATTGAAGGATAATCCATGAACCAGCTACAGGGTCATGGGTGTTCAATACACATTGATGCACGTGGGGAGCGAATGCTAGGTCCAAGCCCACAGAAGAGCTACTGTCCACCGCTAACAGCACGTACAATGGCAAAATGAGCGCAAGAATTGGCCCAATGGTGCAATGGAAGAAGGTGGCCTTCTGTGAGGAATCACTTTTTTTTTTTTTTTCACATCATGTGGACAACCGGGTGCATGTGCGTCGTTTACCTCAGGAAGAGATGGCACCAGGATCCACTATGGGAAGAAGGCAAGAAGCAGAAGCAGTGTGATGCTCCGCGCAGTGTTCTGCTGGAAAACCTTGGCATTCATGTGGATGTTACTTTGACACGTACCACCCAAACATTGTTGCAGACTACCTTGCAACTTAAGGGATTTAAAGGCTCTGCTGCTAACATCTTGGTGCCAGATACCACAGGACCCCCCTTCAGAGGTCTTGGGAGTGTTTATTAGTATTTACTATTCCAAAACATAACATAATGATCATAGCATGTTCAATAATCATATCTCGTTGGCGATAGCAGTGTACTATGCACGGATGTCTTCCTAGACAGCAAGCATAAGGTGAGCAGCAGTGTGTCTCTGGAATTTTTTTGAAATGTTAGCAAGTCTGCATAACCGGTTTTTCAAAACATGCCCTTATGAATTAATAGCAGTTCTATATAAACTGTTAAAAGAATAAACAATAGAAGAATAATACTAAATTTAATTATCACTCAATCACTAATTTAATAAACTTAAATTAAGTCTCTCATACCTCTGGTAGCATATGCAAGGTAAGCATTCGATACGGCTATCAAATTGCCATTGTAGTATTTCTGTTCCCAGTCATATTTTGCAACAGGTTGTATTTTGACCTGCAGAGGAAAGCAGTGAAAAGTAAAAAAAAAACAACAAGTTATGACTACATAACATTTGCACCTTTCAAAAAAAATAAAAAAAATAAGGTTCAACAATTCTTTCTATGGCCATGTAATGAGCATATAGAAGTGATTCTGGTCACCCAACAGTAAATAGAAGTATACATAAGGAACAGTTTAAAACAAAATGGGATCGATGGCAAATATGAATATATGAAACCCTATATGGTAAGTGCTCAGCAAGTGGTGTAATGTCACATGTAAATAAACACAAGCCTGCAGTTTAACTACTTTTTGACCTCCCACCAGATGGTTAACACAGATATTATAAGGGAAGAAACCCCTTAATTATTTTTCAGTGGCCAGAAGGAGGAGCCAATATGATTGCATTTTCTGAAGTTTAAAAACAGATCTTAGAGACCTTATTTAAAAAATTTAAAAGATAAGTTCCTTTAATGGTTATCACTAGCCAGAGGTAATTTATGCAGTGCAATGGATACGGTTGGGAGAATAGAAACTGAGAGATATGGTGTGCTATCATGCTGACTCCTAAAAACTCTTTTAGGTTCTTAAGTTTTTTCCGATTCTTATCCACCTTCGATTACACAGGTCTGCGATGAAAAACTTTAACGAATTTATGTGATACTTATAGATTTTTTTGCTTTTGAACTCTAAAATAACTCAATTTTTCTGATCACATCACGTTTTTCTGCAAAACGTGTATTTATGAATAAGTCATTTTTTACATATTCTTTAAAATAAATGTATTCTGCCTACATTCATTATAAAACATTGAAATTAATTCAGTCGGTAGTATAGAAGGTTGCAAATCAGTTCTCGTCATAAACCCCCCCCCCCCCCACCCACTGCCAGATTAAGGTCCACATGGGCCTGGAGTTGAAATTTACAAAGGGCCTAAACCCCATACTGTCTAAAGGAACATTGCGCTCGCGCACACACACACCAACTACAAGGTGCGCTGACGAAGGTAGAACCAAATACAACAGATGCAACACAGTTTTGCCCTGAGCAGGGTCATTTTAACCCCTGCCTACCACCACATACACACTACACACATACACAGTACATATACATTCATAGATTCTTCAAAAAGAAGTTTAAAAGCTGTTTTATTGCACAATAGCAACAATACCATTAGCACATTCAGTCTATCTTAAAGAAACATATGAAAACGGTTTTGGAACTGATTGGATATGCAAGACACAACTGGTTAATATGTGGAGATCTTAGAGATTTATGCATGGTACTTGGCCAGCAACAAAGTTACACCAAATTCCCATGTTTTCTCTGGGATAGCAGAGATAAAAATTTACATTGGCAAAAAAACAATTGGTCAGCTTAAAAAGTTAAGAAATTGCAAAAAATGTTGTCATCAAATCCAGTTTAGTAGATCAAAATAAAGTTTTACTTCCACCTCTACATATTAAATAAGGACTGATAAAACAATTTGTAAAAGCAATGTCTAACATATAGATGCTTTTTAGAAATGAACAGGTTCTGGGCGCTTGTAAAAGAGATATGTAACAATTTAATATTGATAAGACTTAGTATACACAAATAGACATGAATACATATGCAATATAAAGACAAATGGTGCACCAAATGATTTCTGTAGCTCACTGCAGAGCTGTAACATGCATAAGATAAACAATGAGTATGGCAACAGTGTAGATATTGCAAATGTCCAATGATGTTAATTCAAATACAAAGCGGGCATTATAGACAGGTCCAAGGACATATGATGGCCCCCGTGGTGCCGGAGAATCTGAATGTATTATTAATTCAAACGAGCACTCCGTAACAATCCCGCAACTTTATTGCCGGTTAAAACATACGTGCTGAACGCTTGATATTATGGTGAATACCAACAATGGAAATTGCCAATGATATATGTTGTAAACAAGCAACTCACATGTGCAATCCAGGCATGATAGAAATCTGGAAAATACACAAGAACTCATTAACTCCCGTCGTGCGGGAGCATCTAAAAGTCTCTAATTGAAACTGGCACTTGGTGGCGGTCCTGCGACCTATTGTGATAGTGCCGGTAATTGTGTGCGTGTTGAGGGCTTACCTCCGTTGATGGACAAGTGCCTAGCGAGCGGTGAGTGCAAATGAGTGAATCCGCTCTAAGCCCTCCTGATTTCCGGGAAGTCCTCTCTCCTGCGTTACAGATTGCTGAACAAGGAAAGCATCAATCCCGCTGTAAGGGGGCGTGTACACACTGTAAGCTGATCTCCGTGGATCAGTGTCTGTAATAGGTTGTAGTTGTAAACTCCTAGCATGCTAGATGGTGCTGGCAGAACACTGCTAGAGATTGTAGTAGAGTAGATGAATAAAGGACAGTTTCCAACACGTTTTGCCTGGGGCAGTGGCCAGTGAGCTTCCTCAGGGATAATAAAGTCCAACTGGTCTTCCTGGCCAGTATTTAAAAGAAATCCGGATGTACCAATCAACTAATTAGGCAATAAAGTAATTAGATGATCAAAGGATCAAAAGGTGAGTGCTGATAATTGCACAACAGTCCAGCAAACAAATTTAGACATATGATGTGCAGATATGAGGCACAGACAGATACATGTGTTATGTGCGTATTGTCGCTAACCAATAACGATTGTCGAACCTCGAGTTGTGTTTCCAAAGCACAGAGATTTATTCGCAAATAATAGAATATATATATGCTCAAGCGAAGTAAAAGTAAATACAGCCGTTACTTATCGCAGGCGCTCTGGATCCAGTGCAGTCATTCAATCCTGAAGTCTGGGGACAAGATGTCTGCACTCTGGATCACAAGCTGCTGCTTATATACACAATCAAATACAGTAATACAATGAAGATGGTATAGCTTGCATCTATTGGTCCGGGTCTCTGGAATGTCCAAGGGGTTGTCAATCATTGGCTGGTTCATCCAAAGGAATCCAAAGGAGGGGGTCATCTCTGCAGGGGGTATGCTCTGCTCTTCCCGCCAGGATTCCTTAGTCTTAAGTAGTTCATAATTCCCTATCATTAATAACTTGCGTATGCACTCTGCGATTCCCTCGCAGAGTGAACCAAACAGTAGGATATGTAACAAGGTTCATTATGATACCACTCATGATGTTATTCCTTTAACCCGTTCCGTGTATTTCACTAATATGCATGTAACTCTGATATAACATATAAATACTACTATATTTCGACATAACTATGTGTTGCAACTACCATTAATGTGTACTATTTTATAAGTATGCGTGTTTGTGCGCATGTATGGTAAAAGACCAATTACTGTTGCTGCCACGTGTAGTGGATGCGTACGCCCTTTCACGCCGCAGCGTGCCCTTGTACGTCGATGCGTACCGTACGCATCTTTTCAGACAAAGACAACCAAGTTTGCTAGACTTTAATTGAAATGACTTTATCCAATTTGCTGACTTCGACAGTTCCACCCTTTGATAGTGTAATAAACTATCACCCAATCACAATTCAAGTTCAGGATTATACAATACTTCTTCACAGACCATGATCTCGGTATTTGGTACCACCCTTTCAGTCTCTTTCTCAGTGTCACTCCTATGAGACCGTTTTCCACACTTTAACACAGTAGGAACACATTTGACAACTAAACCAATTGCTAAGATGACACCCAGTATAAGGAGAAGGAGCTTACCTACACTCGCAATCATTTCCTGTACCCACTCCCCCAGACCGGAGAACCATTTTGCTGGGTTCAACCATGAGAACCAACCCGCCACCTTTTCCCCGACCTCGTATAACGAAGAATTATGGCTCTTTCGAAATTCCCATTTCAGCTGCAAAATTTCATCCATCTTTCGGTCTATAACCTCTTTAGGGTCATCAGTATTATTAGTAATGTACGTGCAACATTTGACACCGAACTGGGTGGCCAGTGTCACACAGTACCCACCACTAATAGAAGTGAGATAATTTAGTACCAGTCTATGTTGCACCAACTCCTTCTTGTACGCTTGTAGCTCTCTTCCAGTATGGTATTTATGCTTTATGAGCCTACAATGGTATTTATGCTTTATAAACTATATTGATTAGAGTCAATTCTACCTGAGAGCTGGAGAGACATTAGTGCATTTATCGTTGTGGAACACCATATATTAATTCTACGTGCTAAAGTACTGTTTTAAGTGTGTATGTAGATGTGTTTTGTTACATGTACCGTCACTGAGCGCTGCAGAAACTATTTGCAATTTTACTTGAGGTCCTGGGAGAGTCTCTGTGCGTGCAGCTTGTGGCAAGGTGTTTTTGTCATTACAGGATTAGAGCGCTTATCCCTATTATATGTTATATACAATTGTGTCTCTTCCAGTATACCTGAAAGTGTCATCATACATCTCGGTGATATTATCTATTAATTTAGCTAGGTCTTGGATATATTTAAAGTTTAATGTTCCCCGAGCGGTCCTGGTGAGATCTAGAGCAACCATAACTTGGAAACCAGCAGTTTCACTAATCAACTTTGTAGCTATGGGTTCCTCACCAGGAATCATATTTCTCTTGCCACGGTGTTCATACTGTGTGTGTATGTATGGTGGTGATGTAGTCTTGTGAATATCTACCATTTCTTCATGAGTAATAGTCATGATTTCAGGAACCAGTTTAGCTAGGAAACACAAGCCCTTGGAACTCGGAGTTACCCAGGAATAAGCTTTTCTTCCACAAACAAAATACACATCCTCAGGGAGAACATAAGGAACAGTATGCCCATGAATTATATCACACAGAGTTTTGATAAAACTACCCATGCCTAGTGTCTCCATCTGCTCTAGACACGTGTCGGCATTAATGACATTTTTACATTTATCTGTAGAGACTTTTTCAATGGATACCTTCTTATGTTTGGTTATACGCCCTAATTTGTGACCTCCATCAACATTCCTGCCTAGTAGTGACCTTGTGAGTCTCCCTCTAAAATGAGTGTGGCGAGCCATTGTCTGATCTGATAGGTCAGCCTCCCAATTCTCCAGGCGCTTTGCATGAGATATGTTTAGGCACAGCAAAGATCTGCCTATGGAGTATTGTCGAAGCGTCAGACTAGGGGACCTAGTGTTATTGTACCTCCCTTCTATGGGCCTCCCACCCCTTAATTCGAGTACTTCGGATATGTTTAGAGGGAATGGCACTAGTCCTATGTTATGCTGCCCTTGAGGCACGTGAGAGCACACCCAACACTCGGTTTGGTTTAGCACCTTACCCACCAGGGAGTGATAATCCTCCAAAGGATGCCCGCCTATATTCAGAGTACTGGGGGACTGGCATCGTTGAAAGCATCTCTCTTCAACTAGGGAGTCGCAGAACTTGCAGATACAATACTCATCAGACAATAGCCCCTCACACTGCCTCCGATTTCCTGAGCTAGCAGACCTTTTCATAACCCCTGGACCAAGTTTGATAATGGGCTGTTCAGAGTATCATATTAACTTTTCTTCGGCCTCCATTTCATCCGTATCACTCCCAGAACTCTCCTCCGTCCTCCATCCTCCTTCACAAAAATAGAATGTCCTAGAAAAAGTAAAAACAAGGAAAATCCTGGAACAAAAGAAAAACAAAAACCGCCACTCCATCGCTGGAAAGATAGTTCTGAGGCAACGTCTCTGGTTCAGGTGTCTCAACTGCAGGCTTTAGGTCTCCCGGAACAGGCTCACAAGTGACAGCTCTAGGTCGTCGGTCTGAGTTTTGTCTTGCACTTTCTCCGGATTATGGACTCTCCTGCAGTGGGTGGAATGGACCCAAGTGTCTCTCTCTGCAACCTTCAGTGATGCAGTACTGGTCAGCAGCACTTGGTACGGGCCTTCCCAACGGTCTGTTAAACAACCTGAACGTAAGAAATTGCGGATCATAACATAGTCTCCAGGTTCAACATCATGACAGTTCGTTTCTTGCATACCAGGTGACAGCATTTTTAGTTTTTGTTGTTGTTGCTTTAGCTGTCTACTCATTCTTATAAGATATTGTACAGTCACTTCATTATTACACTTCAAGTCGTCTTGTGGACTCACGATCAAATGAGGTTGTCGTCCGAACAGTATCTCAAAGGGGGACAGATTAAGAGGAGGTCTAGGAGTGGTCCGAATGCTATGGAGGACCAATGGCAAAGCCTCAGGCCATGCCAACCCAGTTTCAGACATTATCTTACCAAGCTTGTTCTTTATAGTACCGTTTACTCTCTCCACCTTACCACTGGCTTGTGGTCGGTAAGGGGTGTGAAGTCTGCTACCGATTCCCATGAGTTTACACATATTTTGGAAGATATCACCAGTAAAGTGGGTACCCCTATCACTTTCAATAAATCTAGGGATACCGAACCTACATACAAAGTCTTGTACAATTTTCTTTGCAGTGAACACAGCAGTATTAGTGGCTGCCGGATATGCTTCTACCCAACCGGAAAACACATCAATAAAAACTAAGACATACTTTAGATTCCTGCACGGTGGTAATTGGATATAGTCAATTTGTATTACCTGAAAAGGTCCGTCTGTAGGAGGGATGTGGGATGGCTCAGTTGGAATAGTTTTCCCGACATTTTTCCTCAAACAAGTAAGCCATGACATTGCCTTCTTACCAGTCTGAGAGGAAAATCCGGGAGCACACCAGTATGCTCTCACCAGTTTGCACATACCTACTTTACCCAGGTGAGTCAGGCCGTGTGCTGCTTCAGCCAGGCTTCGATAGTACGTTCGGGGAGCTACAGGCTTACCTTGTCTATCCCTCCAGAGTCCTGAGGACTCTTGACCACATCACTTTGCCTTCCAGACCGCCTTTTCCTGCAGGGAACACAAATCTTGCATTTCAATTAATTTCTGCATGTCTAATGTCTGAAAAACCATCATAGTCTCGGTCGATACAGTCATAGGTTGCCCTGCTGCCCATTTAGCAGCTTCGTCTGCCCTGTTGTTGCCCAATGACACTGGGTCTTTTTCAAAGGTATGGGCTTTGCACTTTATGACGGCTACTGTTCTGGGTAAATGTATCGCTGTCAGAAGTCCTTTTATGTGTTGTGAGTGTGCCACTGCTGCTGTCGTAAAGTTTCTAAGACGCCAAAGGGCCCCAAAATCGTGCACTACCCCGAAAGCATACCTAGAGTCAGTATATATATATTGGCTGATTTACCCTCTGCCAACTTACACACTCTCCTTAATGCTACTAGTTCCGCCACCTGGGCTGAGTGAGGTGGACCAAGGGGTTCAGCTTCTACCACATCCTGATCGTCTACAACAGCGTAACCAGTACATAGCTCTCCCGTCTCTGTCTGTCTATGACAACTTCCGTCTATATAAAACGTAAAATCTACATTTTCTAAGGGGGTGTCACGTATGTCGGGCCTTGCAGTAAAGGTCTGATTCAGGTGTTCCATACAGTCATGCGTGTCAGTATTCTTGCCTAACTCATCATCAACCAGGGTCTCCTCACCTCCCACCCTTTGTGTCTCTAGAGACACATATGGAAGGTATGTAGCTGGATTTAAGGTGCTACATTATTTGATGGTGATGTTTGAGGGTGCCATCAGGGCTAGTTCCCACTTTGTGAATCTAGCTGAAGAAACATGTCTGGTTTGGGCTGAATTTAACAGAGCTGATACAGCATGGGGTGTATAGACAGTTGAATTATGTCCTAATACTACGTCCTCGCTCTTACTTACCAGAAGAGCAGTTGCTGCTACACTTCTGAGACATGTTGGAAGTGATCTTGCCACATTGTCCAATTGTGCACTGTAGTATGCTAGCGGTCTGCTAGCGTCACCATGTTTCTGTGTGAGGACACCTGCTGCACAACCATCAGCTTCTGTACAGTATAGCTCAAAAGGCTTTTCATAATCAGGTATTCCCAATGCAGGTGCTCTAGTCAGACTATCTTTAAGATTAAAGAACGCTTGCTCTGACTCTTCTGTGTGTACGACACGTTCTGGTTTTGAAGAAAAGACTAGCTCCTGCAATGGTAATGCCAGAATAGAAAAACCTGGGATCCAGGATCTACATTATCCACACATCCCCAGGAAAGTACGAATCTGCTTCTGGCTCTGCGGCAGAGTCATGTGTTGTATGGCCTCAATCCTGTCGGTTGTCAGGTGTCTTAGCCCCTTAGTGAGGCAGTGTCCTAAGTATTTGACCTTAGTCTGACTTGGCTGTAATTTTTACTTTGCCACCTTGTGCCCCGTTTGTGAAAGATGAAGCAACAACAATTTAGTATCATGTAAACATGACATAAAAGAATCAGAGCACAGCAACAAATCGTCCACATATTGAATTAGAACAGACCCATTGTTGGGTTGAAAGGATTGCAAACAGTCATGTAAGGCTTGGGAGAAAATACTGGGGCTGACAATGAACCCCTGGGGTAGTCTGGTCCATGTGTATTGCACTCCCCGGTAGGAGAATGCAAAAAGGTATTGGCAGTCAGGGTGAAGAGGGACTGAGAAGAAAGCAGAACATAGATCAATGACAGTAAAGTGACTAGCAGACGGCGGAATCTGCATGAGGATGACAGCTGGATTCGGCACTACGGGGAATTGGCTCTCAACGACTTTATTAATTCCCCTTAAGTCCTGGACTAATCTATAGCCCCTCCCCCCACTCTTCTTTACAGGGAAAATGGGACCATTTGCTGTGCGAATTAAAATCCCTTGTTGTAACAGCCTCTCAATAACAGGATATACCCCTTGTTCCACCTCCAGTTTTAATGGATACTGTGGGATTTTTGGAGCTATTCTACCACTTTTTAGATTGACCATGACAGGGGCTATGTTTGCCATCAGTCCAGTGTCCTGTCCATCTCTGGTCCATAGTGAACCTGGTATTTCCAGCCACATCCCCTTTACTTGAGATGGACTTTGTTCTATAACAGGAGAGTGTAACATTAACCTTTGAGGGGTGCCCAATATATCCTGTACCTCATGTGCGATCTTCTCCGGTATATCTAAGAACACACCATCTGAAGTACAGTATATGACACATCCCATTTTACATAACAAGTCCCTTCCCAGCAAGTTAGTAGGAGCCGCTGCAGCCAAGAGAAATGAATGCTTGGTATGCAGGGGCCCGATAGTAACTTCAGCGGGTTTATTAGTTAGTGGATAATGCAACACTTTTCCCATTATCCCTATGGCTGGAATGGTTTTATTGGTCACCTGTAGATTGAAAGGAGAGGTTATCACAGATCGGGCCACCCCTGTATCTACAAGAAAGGTTTGTTTCCTACCAGCTATGTCAACTATCTTCAGACTATAGTCCAGATACTATTTTTGGGTGTAATGCAGACCTGTTGAAGGTTTTCTATATATTATATTGTGGTGGCCAGTGGCCAGTCCTCTACGCAGTCCAGATACTATTTCTGGGTGTAATTCAGACCTGTTGAAGGTTTTCTATATATTATATTGTGATGGCCAGTGGCCAGTCCTCTACGCAGTCCAGATACTATTTTTGGGTGTAATTCAGACCTGTTGAAGGTTTTCTATATATTTTATTGTGGTGCCCAGTGCCCACTACTCTACGCAGTCCAGATACTATTTTTGGGTGTAATTCAGACCAGTTGATGGGTTTTTAATTATATTGTGGGGAACACTCCTCTACGCAGTCCAGAAAGATACCTCGTTGCAACGTTTTGTACTAAAAAAAAAAAAATATTGTGAGGTGTTAGGTGTTCAGAATAGCCTTTAAATTAGTGGAAATGATTGTTATTGAATGTTATTGAGGTTAATAATAGCGTAGGAGTCAAAAAAATAAGCCCAAAAACTTGATTTTTTAACTTTTTAGTTTTTTTTCAAAAAAAATCTGAATCCAAAACCTTAAATCCGAACCAAAACCTTTCGGCAGGTGTTCTGCGAAACAAATCCGAACCCAAAACATCGCGAAAATCCGGATCCAAAACACAAAACACGAGACCTCAAAAGTCGCCGGTGCACATCCCTAGTTTTAACCGGCAATAAAGTTGCGGGATTGTTACGGAGTGCTCGTTTGAATTAATAAGACATTCAGATTCTCCGGCACCACGGGGGCCATCATCTGTCCTTGGACCTGTCTATAATGCCCGCTTTGTACTTTAATTAACATCATTGGACATTTGCAATATCTACACGGTTGCCCTACTCATTGTTTATCTTATGCATATTACAGCTCTGCAGTGAGCTACAGGAATCATTTGGTGCACCATTTGTCTTTATATTGCATATGTATTCATGTCTATTTGTGTATACTACTTCTTATCAATATTAAATTGTTACATATCTCTTTTACAAGCGCCCAGAACCTGTTCATTTCTATACTGTTCTATTTCTGGTTGGGAGTTTAGGGGTCTCCCACACATTCTCAGGTTCTCATTTGGCTGCTTAACATATTTGGAGGAAGCGCAGCCTATTCCATTTTTCCAATCATATAGATGCTTTTTACAGGCCCTGACATTATAAAGTAAATAAAAGATTAACATTTTGTGCGAGTAATGAATATTGTGGAATTTTTCGGCATGGACTTGGTTCAAATAAGTGATTTCAAAATTTTTAGGCAATGACAAGGATCCAAACTAAAAAGAAATTGTCATGGAAATGCTTAATAGCTACAGAAACCTTGGCTGCAATACGAGTTTAAAGGTACATTTTTTGAATTCCCATATTGAGCATTTCCCGAATAATCTCGGAGACTACAGTGAAGAACAGGATGAACGGTTGCACCAAGATGTTAAAGATGTAGAAAGAAGATTTGTTGGGACGTCGGCATGATGGTTGCCTACTGCTGGATGATACACAGAGACACTACAGAAAAAAAAACACGAAGTTTGAAGACAAAAAAATATGATATTAACGATTTTTTCAATAATATGGTTTTGTTTCTATTATTGTTTGATTTTATTGTTATTTTATTATGTAATTAAGACAAAAACACAGTGATATCATCTACACTTCTTCGTATTTCACAATAAATATGTCAAGAACAATTAAAATTCTTGTTTTTTCTTAAAAATGTATGTAACCCCCATATAGGTAAATGTGATGTGGTAATTTTTTTTTATATACTATTTCTTGATGTACTCAGGAGTATACTTAGGAATATAAAAGTATTATTAAAAAAGCTTTCAATGACCTGGAGGCGGCGCATACTGCCCTCCCTGACCTGACCCCGCTCTGGGGCCTGCCCCCTATACATCGCCCCTCGCCTTCTAAACTCCTTCCCACCATTAAATTTGACATTAAGATTTGGGATTCCTACTCCTTCAAACTAAAGATTACATCTGCCCTCTCTCCCCTGACCCCCATCTGGTTTAACCCCATATTTCCTCCCGGCCTCTCAAGATTGAGACACCGTCTCTGGACTCAGGCTGGACTTAAATTTCCATCAGACTTCTCCAAACGAGGCCAGTGGCTTCCACTGGCTGAGCTCCAGTCCCACTCCCCAGAGTGGACACTTATCCCCTTTGAGTTCTTTCAAATCAGCCATTTTTTGCGATCCCTACCACCCACATTTACACTGCGCCCCCTCACTCCATTTGAGAACCTATGCAAACTCCACCCCATGTCCAAAGGCATATCACAGCTCTATAGTATCTTTCTTGATTCCACCCTTCACCCTCAGCTCCCCCATGAGGTTGAATGGGAGAGAGATCTCGGCCCTCCGCCAGATGAGGAGGCCTGGGAGGACATGAGACTGGGGATAGCCAAAATCTTTATATCGACCAGACTAAAAGAAACATCCTATAAAATTTACTATCGCTGGTATTACACCCCCACTCGACTTCATGCAATGTTCCCTTCCTAGTCGCCTGACTGTTGGCGGGGCTGTGGCCACAGGGGTTCTATGATACATATCTGGTGGACTTGTCCAATCATCACTCCCTTTTGGGACATGATCCATGGCTTTATCAATACTTTATTTGAGACTCCCGTTGCAAAGGACCCCTGGATCTTTCTCCTTTGCTACCCTCCCCCGGATCTTGATAAATTCTCAAAAAAATTGACAGCGCACATCCTCACAGCCGCCAAATCTCTCATTGCCCTAAACTGGAAGCGCAGCTCTTCATCTTTTTCGGCCCTTAAAAAACAAATTTGGAATGTGGCAGCAATGGAAGAGATTACTTACCACCTACATGACAGAGGTTACGCTTTCAGCCAAGTTTGGGCTCCATGGCAAATGGCGGCAAGCTCGTTTCCCTCTGACACTTAATTTCCTTGTAGAGGCCCATGTGTGGCGAGTGGGTCCCTGCTCCTGCTCTACCAACCCTCGACCGTCTAACACACTTTCATTGCCTTCTCTCTGACCGCATCCTTGCCTATCTTTTGTGGTCTTCCTTCTTCCCTTCCCCTTCTTACCGCCCCTTTTT
The DNA here is from genome assembly GCF_038048845.1 of Mixophyes fleayi. Classification (NCBI taxonomy): domain Eukaryota; kingdom Metazoa; phylum Chordata; class Amphibia; order Anura; family Limnodynastidae; genus Mixophyes; species Mixophyes fleayi. The sequence goes on along the minus strand of NC_134411.1, from coordinate 60,485,114 downwards.
TCTTACACCTTACCCTCACTCCCCCAGCTCTATTTTGATGTTGTCTGATCTATGCAAGTTAAAGCAAGAAATAACATTAAAAACTGGACAGTTTACTTCTCAAGTTTTTTGTGGATGTCCTCCCTGGATTTCATTACAATATAAATGTCTTCTGATTTTGTATCTTGTATGCCTTGTATTGCTTGACCATTCAAAATAAAGAATTATGAAAAAAAAAAAGAAGCTTTCAATACCTTAAATTTCGCAGACCTGTGTTGTTGATGTTACTTCAGGATTAAGGACTAATATATAAACACAGACTGTGGCATCCTGCATTTATGTGACCACAAAACTCCTGTTTCTTTTAATAACCTTATAATTTACAATAGGGGGGTATTATTCCATATAGAATGCATATGTAAATAGAAATGATCAAATCCATTTTTGTCTTATTTCTGATTTTTGTTCTCTTACAGTGTTTTGTTTAAAGTTTTGTTAAGGTTAAGTGTTTTGGCTTTTTTTAAACCCTGGTGGTTGTTTCTTAAAATGAAACCCAAAACCCATTTTGATCTCAACAGATACTCTGTGAAGTCAGACTTCCAAACAATCATTCAGAAGCTGGTACATCATATGACGCAACACTTGAATGCAACACCAGGCACAGGTTAATAAAGCAGCACTATAAGTTGACATTGTCATCATGCTGCTGACAGAAGGGACAAAGATCAAACATAACAGCCACAAACATGCTGGTAATCCTGACAGAAAAAACTATTTCAGCTTCATGTTATTGAGGCAACTACAGTGGGAACAATTAAAAAAAAAAAAGTAAAAAAAAAAAAAAAGTGCTGGTTACCTGAAATCAGAGGGAGCACAGCACACAACTGCCCGTTCCAATCTATCTATACTGCTACGACCCTTCCTGATAAAATAGGGTTTGATAGAAATATACACAGAGAGCAAGTGGGTGTTTTCAAGAGGTTATACACTCCTATATAGGCAAATGCAAAAAATTTTGGGGCCGTGGCTTGGTGTAGTATGGAGCAGTAGGACCATCTCTTGTTTTTCTACATCATTCCTGTTTGACCACAGAACAGAGTGCCTGACTACTATTGCTATGTGGTGGTTCTTATGTTCCTATTGGACCATCTGCTGTCTGGCTCAAGATCCATTATTTTGACTAATTCCCTGGCTGGGGATATACAGGTTCCATATTTTGGTTATAAATCTCTGCTCTCAGACTACAGTGTTCACGTGTGTTATTGCTTTGTGTAGTACTGTGGACTTTGGAACCAGACTCTCCCCTTTTATACAGTGGATTTTTTTCTGCTCTCTTTGGTGTTTCTCGGGGTTTCTCGATGGTCTAATAGGTATTACATATACCCAAAAAGCAACAGCTGAGCTGCAGTAGCGCGCACTGTCGCACACATTGCTGCACATCTCTCTCGGAATAATGGGGTAGTCAAGCCAAACCATAGCTACTGTTGACAAACTAGAGCACTAGGCTCGTCAGTTCACCTCTGCTAACCTTAAGGAGGAAACCTCAGACTGACTTGAACCAACCAGCTCAACAGGAGACCCCATCTTTACAGCAAGTACTGTTGGCAATAACAACTTCCGAAAAAAGGGTTACTGATAAAATAGGTGAGGTTCAGGCTCACGTTTCACTTATCTTCAGAAAATGGGTGGGAGAAACTGTACACCGGGTTTCCTCTCTGGAGGACATTACTGCTTATATTCACGGTCAACTTACTGACTTGGCTGGTCATATTCCCCAATGTAAGCAAAAAAAAAAAAGCCTGACTTAGAGGGCAGTCCTGCGCTATTTCCTTTAAATAAATTTATACCATAGGTTATTTATAAGTAATCCAGTCACACACAGTCATAGCCAAATTATTCCTCACTAAGTAACATTGACTCTAGCGGCACAAACACCTCTATAGATAATCCAGCAGACGTTTGTTTTTAGGGATTAATACCTGCTGCAGAGTGGGTATAAATGATACCGGAAGTCTAGGAGACTAGGCCAATCCGCCGGGTGCTACATACAGTAATTTAAAAACAGTAAAATATTTAAAAACTGATAGTGAAAATGACAGTGTATCAGAAAAACAAATGTGAATCATAAAATAGAAATTGGCAGCAAGTAGTTTAATTATAATATGGTTGAGGATTTTATAACAACTCTCTATGTACCTCAGTCAGTTATGATGGTCCTTTATAATGTTCACAGATTTGTATAGATCATTTAATTCCTAAAAGTTGTCCTTTCAGAAGCTAAAATGCTATAATGTTGTTTTTTTTGCAGAATCAGTGTCAGTCAATTAGGTATAGCTGAAAACAGGGATACAATTAAGGTTATTGAATCCACAGGTTGTGGATAATCAATGGCCACCACAGAAAGGCTATTCTATCCTTAAATATCGTATACCAGAATGTGTTCTTACCTTCTGATTAAAGTGCAAGACGGCACAGAAATGTTTCAAGGCTTTTAATTCTTGGATGTAATTACAAACCAGCCGGGATTCCTCGGAACTATGAGGTTATCTTTCTAGACATTGCGGTTTATTAAAGCAACTGAACTTTGGGTATTTCTCAATGATAAAATGAGTCGTTTTCTTTTGAACTACATACGGACATTTGAAAAGATATCAACTTGGAGACCGGTGGATAAAACGGTGAGACTTTCTTCTTGAAGTTTTAAATGCCTGAAGTTCACGCAGTGTCACCGCAATCTATTACCATCAAAAGCTTTCAATAGTAACTACTATAATGCTTTGTATTACACTATGATATCCCTAACGGCTTCAGTTTCTGCTAAAAATGTGTCTGTGTTCATAATTAGCCTGCTAATAAAAGTTTGAACAATACAACTGTGTTTTTATTTACCTGTTGGTTCTGTGTATGTATCATATGCTTTTATGAACACATTTTGAAATAAATCGTCCGTACAGTGTATTCTATTCTGTGATAGCAATTTTGTTATAAGTGCAAGCACAGCCAATCCTTTTATTAGTTTTTCCACATGGTAAATAGTAGAAATTACAAAGTCTCTACTTCGGCAGCTGCTCAAACTTAGTTAGGGAAGATTTCTCACTGATCGAGAAGAGGCACTAAAATATTTGTCTTTTTAAACTAAAGTTTGCAATATTAAAAAAAAATAAAACAGGCACAAGAGTTTTAAACCATAGTATTACTGGCTTTTAGACAGAAAAATAAATAAATTCCGCTTTGGTAATTTATGACTGTAAAGAACTCTTACCTTGTTGCTTCCTCTAGCTTTACTGCAGATACTGGAATCATTGCTGGCCACTATTTCAACATCTTTGCCTGTAATCTCAATGCAAGAAGACGAGTCGCCACCAGAGAGGCAGCTAAGTAAATAAATAAAAATAAATAAATGAAATGGAACAAAACAGTTACTACATATCTCATCAATATACTTCACTAAACTTAAAAGCAGTCCCCCGCCCTTCAGCTTACTCTGGAATATTGGCATGTATATGCTTCTCCTGTAGCTTTTATGGAAGATAGAAAAAAATTATTTGGCATGTCTGACCCAGGCTCTCTGTGATGAGAGATTTCAAACAATCCAGGTGGCTTCTGCATCTAATATTCTTAATACTTTTAAGTACCCACACAGAAGTAACTCTTTGAGAGGCAGACGTGGGAAACCACAATTACTGGGACATGGTTATTACACAGTGTGACAGTATGGACCGCCCATGTCACCCTGTCTGTTATTGCTGGGAACCGGATGGGCTTACTTTGCCACCATTCCCTGTCGTTATCCCAAATGCGCCCTCTAACTGCAGTAGGAGGGGCTTACAAATGGTGCCACCACTGGATTCCTTACCGGCATCCAGTACCAGGTTTCTCTTGGGTAACTGCTGGTACTCCTGACCACTTCCTATGGATCAGGGTTGCAATGAATGGATCCCCCTGGCCTATCACCCTGGCCAGAGCTGCTGGGTAGCGGGCAGAGTGGTGGTACTGGATGCTAGGTCCAAAATCTCAGAAACAGCCGGGAACAGATTAGATTTTGGATCACAGGGATAGAGAAGTTTCCAAGCAGGTCTTTGAAGCAAGTGATGTTTATTTGCTCACCCTGTTTGAAGGTACCAGGGAGCAGGTCAGATGGAACAAGAAGAACAATTTTCAATACAAGACCGTGCTTTTTATACAGATTTGAACACAGCCTCATAGGGTAAGCCAGCCCCCTGAGGTCTGAGCTATTTTTAGAATCAGGATGCAATTTGTTTATTCAAACATGGATTTACATTCAATGCAAAGCTAACAATATTTACAGTTATCTGTAATATTCTAAAACTTGCTGTGATTTACTGCATCCTTTTAGACGCAGGAAATCTGGTAGCCAGTCTTAATTAAACCTTCTTGTGCCTTCAGGTGCTCAACCTTTATACATCAAAAAACGAATTTCTTTCCCTGGTCTTTGAAATAAAGATATCTCCTTTACCAACATACCCAAAATATCAAAAATAAGTACATTTGCAATTACATAAATAAGCGCCCTGCGCAATTTCCTTTCAATAAATTTATACCATAAGTTATTTATAAGTGATCCAGTCACACACAGTCATAGCCAAATTATTCCTCACTAAGTGACATTTATTCTAGTGGCACAAACACTTCTATGAATAATCCAGCAGACCCGTTTTTTGTTTTTTTAAATACCCGCTGCAGAGTGGGTATAAATGATACCGGAAGACTAGGCCAATCTTCCGGGTGCTGCCACAAAAAACGCCATAGGCAAACTAATGTAATATTTAAACTTACCTTCCAATATATTAACAGATTCTGAGATGTCTGTGTAGAGGGCTGGGTATTCCCCCAGCAAATTGATTTTCTAATTTCCATTGGAAAGTGGAGCACCACTTTAGGGGCAGATAACCAAGTTTGAGGGATTTTTTGGGTAAATCCAATAGGGCTTTTATCAATAACGTGGTGAGTAGTCTAATCTGCTTTAATACTGACCAATCCAATAGACCATACTTTAAATATTAATCTACATTCAACCCACAGAGTACCAACGTGCCCATAAAAACGGTTTTTACAATGCACAAACAAGAAGGTACAAACTTCTAACCATGGTTTGAAGTGTTACCCCCATATGTCCTTTGAAGAGCACATTGCATTTAAGCACCTTACAGAACTGCAAAATATCACGATACACCCAGCGGATAAAGGTAGTGCAAAAGTGCTACAGGATTATGAGGACCACAGGGCAGAAATTTTAAAACTTTCAGACATAGGCACCTTAGGAAAAATAAGGTTAGACGCTATTCTTGACATCAAGAAAACAAGTAAGACACTTTGATTCAACTTGGTGTCAAGAAATATATCACCAAGGATGAATCCTTAGTGATCCCTTTTTCCAAGTTGCCATATAATTATGATACGTTGCCAAACAATCATAAGACCTTGAAGGCCCCTCTAGGGAGGCCAATTACACCCAAATTTGTGGATGGATTTTGGGTCATTCCATGTCAAATCAACCAGAAAAATGTCATTATGACATTCACCGACTCAGATTTTCATGAAACTTGGTACACTTGATATTCCCACATATCTACTAACCCATGTAAAATGTATCTTCTCTAGGCCTCATAGTTTCTGAGATATAGGCGTTCAAAGTTATGTAAAATGGCTCAGAAAAGCCACTCCTGATTCCTCATTTTAAGTGTGACATGTCTCAAAAAAATTCACATCTCGGTGAGAGGTTAGCCTTTGTCAATCACAATATAGGGATTCCAGAAAAACAGTTTTATCAATCATGCCTGACTCTGAGAGTCATTAAAAAATCATTTAGTTGAAAAATCAATAATTTTTCGAGATGAAAATACTTGTGTTCAATTAGCATTATCAACCTGAGGCAGAGGAGTTAACATGTCCATTTTTAGAAAAAAAAAAACAAAAAAACTGATCCTTAAAGTATACTTTAAATGGCTATGAAAGAAAAATAATGGGATTTTGATTGCCTGTATAAGTTTTTAATGTTCTCTTTAAAAACAAAAAGTAATTAGGTATAATTTTGCACACCAGGTGTCTCCCTATTGAAATTTTGACCACCACCATTAAATTCCTCATAAAAATTACCCCTATAATGCCCACTTGCCCCTCTTGATTGCTTTTCTGTAAATACTGAAACAATAGTAGCAGTCAGCATTCTCAAAAGGTGATGTAGCTCAAGGCAGGTTGGGGCATGTTTCAACCTGCACTAACAGGTTCATTCTTGCAGAGCCTGCACTGTGGTAAGTCAGTCCACTTATCTGTTTGAATGAAGGTGTTCTGTATCAGAAGATACCGTTATACTAGAATGTTTTTTTATTTCTTCCCGTGGCTACTTTGTTTTTAATTCTAATGTTATAAAATAACTTTTAAAAGAAATGTCTGTGTTTTCCAGAAATGTCTGAAACTTAACAGCCTGATAAGAAACTTTCAAAAATCAATATTATTTCACAAGCCAACAAATATAATTTTGATAAATGTATTTCTGAATGATCGTAAACATTCAATTTCCATTAAAAAAATGATTCTTAATGGACAATAAAACGTATAAATTACAACTTGTATACTATTAGCCTAAATCATTAATGCTGGAAATAATACTGCTAATATAAAAGGCCTATTTCAAACTAGTTCACGTTTGAAATACATCAGCATAATTATTTATAATTGTTTATTGGAGTTGCCTGATTTCTAACTGAAGTTTAGACTGTACTGTACTTGTATATAATGAAATTCTTTTTCAGGGAAGTAATACATCCTTCCAGTACCCTTCGTGATAGGAGGGCTGAGAGAGGAAATGATATTGCATACAGGAATGTAATAACTCTTCTTTATTCTGTAGAGGCCACTGAAATTAATGAGCAGGGCCATAGGGGTGCATGAACTTAACTTCAAAATCACATACGTCCTCATCCTTTGATAGTACCAGTACAAAAAAAAAAAAAGACTATCATAAACACATGCTATGTATGGATTCTTCTGATCTGCGAAATGGAATTGAAGTTATCTTAACATTTAAAGGGAGTCGTCATTCTTCAGCGATGGTTATCTACCAAAGCGCTGATGACACAGAGAAATCTACGGTAGCCGATATGCTAATTGGAGCCACTTGCTGATGGAACCAAAGAAGCGGTCTGATGGAGAAAGGTGGTTATAGGCTCACATGCTGAGAGCGCTTAAAGCTTGCACTTCTGCTCCACGGAAGCTTTCTGTCCTCCCTGAGCTCGCCTTAGGGCACCTGCGTTACTGTTTAACAGGTTTATCGCTTTGTTCCTATTGAATTGTTAGATATAGGGGTGAAGTGATGAGTCTCTTGTACCAGGTACTGTTTTTATCTTGGAAAAGCGGTCTTGTAGCTGCTTGCGTGTTTCTGAAATTAGCCTGAAGTTTATATTTGCAACTATTGACTTGTTGAAATTGAAGACTTTTTCAATCACATCACATGTTATTCTCTGTAGGCTCTCTCTGGAAACCAGATACTTAATTGTTCCACCAATACCATCACAAGAGATTTACCGTGACTGGTTGCAAAAAATGCCCATGATACTTTCAAAGCATAGTCTTGATCATGGCAGCATAAGTTGAGAAAGTTTTTGCAATTCTTATACTACCCAACACACCCATCACTGAAGTAACACATGTTTATGACAGCGGGAATGTTTATCTTTATGTAAAGAATAATTAATTTCTGTGTTTCGTACACAAATGCTACATCATGCTCCAGATCATCATACAAGACACAAACTTGTGATGAACAGGTCATCAGACTGGGGAGATTACAGCTTGGTGCAGTGTACAACCATTGTTCGTCAAATGATACCCTTAAACTTCATCATGAATCATATTTGAATAGTTTTCACTAAAGTCCAGGAGAACAAAAGCTGTGCCAAATTCAAGGTTGGCCTTTATTTCTTTTAGAAACTTTGATTGTGCATTAGCAATAATTGAATGAGGGAAAAGTTTTTCTATTTTATCGATCAAAGTTTTTAAATGTTCATCAAAAGTTGCACTGCATCTCACCATCTCTGTTCTGTCAGTAGATTCTCACTGACTAAGAAATTATCTTCTGGGTCACGGTATTCAAATTTCTTAAGTAGAATGCGTTTTAATTTTTCACTTGATCGGGCGATGCAGTCTCTTATCTTTTGAACAGACTAAATAGGTCATTAGGTACTGGTAGGTCTCTTCTATAGGACAGGCATAAAGCAGATGACTTACATTCTGATGAATTGTACAAACATATACAGAATGTGTTCCAGAGGACCCTTTCAACACGCACCATTTTGGATGTAGAATACAGCATTTCGAGGACCCCATTTAAAATCTAGGGCATTCTAATTTGAAAGTAGCATATAATTCTTCTAAATTAGAAAGTAACAACAACCTCTTTTGCATTAGTAATTTTTTTTTAATTAATGCCTGCATCTTTTTTTCCTGGCATAACTCTGGAATTTTCATAATTTGGAAAAAGTTTTTCAAAGCTTCAACTGCTTTTCCACTAAGTTTTTGCCTTTTCTTGGCTCCGGTAAAGCAAAAATTTCCTTTTCCCCAGATGCGACGGGGGTGAGGGAGGGAGGGTCGGAGCACAAGTTGGCTCTCTTTACAGACGAGTTGCTGGCCACAGTCACCAACCCTACGGTTTCACTGCCAAATTTAATGCTTGAGTTTGACAGGCTCGGGGCACTGCTAAACTTTAATTATACTAAATCCATGGCTCTGAATCTCTCCATTCCACCACGAGTCCTTGAGGGTATTCAGTGCTCCTTCCCCTTCACCTGGCACCCCTCCAGGGTTAAAATACCGGTGGCTTTTCCTGGCTTGGGAGGATTAATATAATTAAAATGAACATCTTACCAAAAGTTTTCCATCTCCTCCAGACCCTTTCAATACACATCCCCCCACAATATTTTCTAGATCTCCAAAAACTGACATGCGAATTTGTATGGGTAGGTGCGCCTCCCAATTCAGACATGACATTTTATACAGACGGAAGATACGAGGCTTCCAGTTGCCACTCTTTGCTAAATATTATCAAGCTGTCCTCCTCAATAGGGTCATGGAATGGACTAGGGCGTCACCATCCAGGCAGTGGGTACATATCGAGGGACATGTGCATATGAGGGATATTGTTCTTCACTGGCTGCCAAAGCTCCCTCATTCCTCTCATTCCACTATTGGACCCACACTCTAATCCTGGGCCCGATTGCGAACTTTGACATTCAGCTCATCTCCATTGTCTCTTCTAACATCCATGACTGCTAACCCAGACTTTCCCCCCGGACTGACGCCAGGGGCATGTAGGACATGATCCGTGGGTGGGGTTGTCAGGAGTGGTCAGCTGGTGACCAATGATCTTGTTTGTGCCTTTTCCGTCTTGCAGCAAAAATGGGGTATGCCTATAGAGTTCTGGTCGTACTTACAGGCTCGGTACTACCTAAAGCGGAAGAGTGTGATGGAGGGAAGTAGAAGCCTGTCCAGCTTTGAAGAGCTGTGATGCGTCTCCATTGAGCCGAAACATACAACAGTCTCAACAATATACCAGTTGCTTATTATGAACCACCCTACCCCGCCCTACCGGGCAATACGGACGCATGGGAGAAATTGGGAGGCCTACCTCCGATCAGTTCTGAACCAAAGCGTTTCAGTTTACTATGGCAAGCTCTATGAGCCTCTCAGTGGTGGAGACGCGGTACAAGGTTCTTTCTCAATGGTACAGATCAGTTAATTAAGATGCACCCGGGTGTCTCTGTATCGAGCTGGAGATGCGGTTCAGGGACGGGCTCCCCCCTCCACATTTGGTTGTCATGTCCTATAATAGCACAATACTAGCGCAGGGTGAAATTAGTGACAGAAGAAATCATGGGCTGTCCAGTCCCAGATGGCCCTGATTTTTGGCTGTTTAGCTCCTCGAAAATCGCTCTCAGTATAAAAAAAATCCTTACTCCGACACTTGAATAAGGAAGCCATAGTGGTTATCCCGATGCATTGGAGGTCCCCTGCCATGCCTAGTCTGCAGGAATGGTTCCGACAGATTGACCTTTACAGACTCATGGATGACATCGCTCTATCTGGTCAATAGAAAGTTACCCAGCGATGTGGCCCTGGTGGCTTGAATTTAAAGAGTCTTCATCTTATCTCTCCCTTATGGACTGTGGATGGCCTCCTGTGGCTGGGTAGATACACCAACGGACGGGCAGGACGCAAACATTTTTGTCTGACATCACTGTACTAGGTATGAGTAGTCCTGTGACAGGATGGACCGCCTATGCCACCATCTCTGTTGTCGCTAGGGACCGTCTGGGCTTACTTTGCCACTGTCCCATTTCTTTATCCCAAATACGCCCCTCCTGTTGCAATAGGAGGAGCCTGCTCCCACCACTATGCTCCTACACCAGCACCTAGAACCGATTCTTTCTGGGTAACTCTTGCTGCAAGGGTACCCCCTTGCTGGTACACCTGGACTGGTATACCTGACCTCTTGCCTTCAGATCAGGGTTGCTGTGGATGGTTCCCCCCTCTCCTATCACACTGGCCAGAGCTGCAGGCGAAACATTGGAATTGGAATGCTGTGTCCACCTCAGATCAACCGGAGAACGGATTAGATTTGGGTCTCATCTGTACATCACAGGAATTTACAGCAGGGCAAGTAGTCGTCAAAGCAGGTTCTTGGAAGTAAAAGATGGTTTATTATCTCAAGTAGTCCGAACAAGGACAGTTCACACGCCAGTCTGTGGTACGAACGATCTTTCCAGAAGTATAGATTGTACAAGAATGATACACTTCAGTGTACAAGGGCTCTTTTTTTTTTTTAATACAGTTTTGGACACAGCCTCACAGCATAAGCCAGCCCCCTGAGTCTAAGTTATTTTTAGTATCGCAATGCGATATATGTTTCCAGATAGATTTAAATGCAATTCATACTTACAAAATTTACACTTACCTGTGATATCCTAAAACTTGCTGTGATTTCCTGCATCCTGTTTTAGACACAGAGGAAATCTAACAGCAAGTCTAATTAAACCTTCCTCTGCCTTCAGGTGTGTTGGACACTCACACATCAAAAGGTCTAATTAACATGAGCTTAACATAGGGGTCCTTTCTTCAGACAGTTGCAGAATACACATGTCCTCCACTCTACTACTAACTTGGGAATTCCCAAAGAAAAGTTACAAAACCCCTGTCACTGGGTTAGGGTCAGAGGACTGCCCGTACAGTCGGCTTACGTGATATTACCTCCCGAGAGGCGCAAAGTCTAACAGTGAGGGAGGTGTTCGCCAGGGACTCCCACAAGAGAGATTGGAATTAGCTGCTCCCAGACTGCAGGTGCGGCCCTCTTGGGGGGTGACGAGTGAGGCTGTATTGAGAACCAAAATAATAACTGAAGATGCCACAGATGAGAAGTAGTTAAATGACTGAGAGACTAAGAGGTAGTTTCCATGGGCAACGGTAGAGCCAATGTACTGAGAGCAAGGAACAGCAGAAGAGTAAGCAGGTTATACCGGAGACTGATAGCGGTGATCTGCGGGTAGCTGTGCTGGAGACACAGAGAACAGGTAGCAACAATCTGTAGAGCGTTACCACAGGATAGTGGGGTAGACACAGAGGATGTATTGGTCTGCGGACAGATGTGCTGGAGACTTCAGAGAACAGGCAGCAAACAGGAGCCAGGGAACAGGACATCTGAACAGGAGAGTAGACCTGTAGATCTGGCAACATGGTAGAGAAGCAGACCTAGGTTTTAACTAGGCAGAGCTGACAGGCAATTTGCCAATCAAGAGAATGAAGGAAGTATTGAGCAGACCAGGTGTGTGCATGCTCAGTTCAGACCAGCAAGTGAATGCAGGAAGAGAGAAACAGGTGAGAACAGTGACCATAATGCAGGTTTAGCTGGTGAATTGTGTGACAACCCCAAATAAGTCATTTCCTACAGAACACATCCCAATGTAAAACGATAAGTGTATTTGCAATTATATATTGGGGCCTGCAGCTCTAATTGACATACATTTCTACAATAAATTGTTTCTACATGATTCAGCCACAAATAAGTTATTTATAAGTGATCCAGCGACAAGTCCCGTTTCCTCTTTTCCTAAGCCCTCCGATACCCTCTATATCCTCTCTTTCTTTCTTCTCTACAGTCTTGTATGTTTTGTTTGTCAGTATATCCAACGTCATTTATTAGTTGATGACCTATGCTGCTTTGAGTTAATAATGCTCATATATGCGGTCCTTCAGATGTATTCATGTCTTTATTCTAACAATAAAAACAAATTACACAAAAAAAAAAAAAATAGAAAAAAGAAATTTCATAGCCTTTTAAAGTATACTTTAAGGATCAACTTTTAAAAAAAGGGACATGTTAACTCCTCTGCCTCAGCTTTATAATGTTATTTTAACACAAGAATATTTTTGTTTCAAAATAATTCTTGATTTTTAAACGGAATGATTATTTAACAACTCTCGGAGTCAGGCAGGATTGATAAAAAAAAAAATCTGGAATCCCCATGTTGTGATTGAGAAATGATTAAAAAATTCAAAGTGATATGTGGATTAGGCACAGAGATGTGATTTTTTTATGACATATATTACACTAAAAACGGAGAACCAGGAGTGGCATTTCTGAGCAATTTTGACCCCCTATATCTGAGGAACTGAGGCCGCCTACAGAAGATTTATTTTATATGGGTTAGTAGATATGTGTTAGTATCAAGCATACCAAGTTTCATGAAAATCTGTGTCGGTGGGTGTCAATGAAATTTTTCTGGGTGATTTGACATGGAATGTCCGGAACTCAAATAGATGGAGCTTTCCTCGAAGGAACCCACCGTGGCGGAAGCCTCTCTTTTGACTGGAGTTTCTTTTTTAATAATAATGTTGCCTTTAGGTCCCTTTTCAAAGGAGACCTTATTCCAATTTTGTCCCATATCCAGAGTCAGTCAACTACAATGCTTTCAGTTTCATAAACACAATTGTTGGAAGAAATGATAATAAAGATTATTGATACTAGAATCTGCTAATCTAAAGAAGTCATCAAGATAACTGTGTAATATTGGTAGTAGATACAATAAAATGTCACTTACATGACTTGTCTTTCTGAGTAGGGCACCATTCCAGAATTTCGGAAACTGGAGTCCAGCAATATAGCATCAACATTTGCTGTATCTCCAGATGCAGCAGTGTCAGGAGCAAGAAAACCATTCAAATCTCCATTGAAAGAACATGACTTTTGCTGGCTTTCATTTACAGGATCTGAAACATACAAAAGCCGCATTATGCCATAGTGTTCATTTATAACTTAAAGGGCGTTTCCACAAAATAAGTCCCTAACCAATATTTCTTTGGTGGAGGTCTCTCTATTGGTACAGCAAACAAAATAAGGTAAATCGACAAATGTCATGGCTATATTTAAGCGCAATGACCCTTAATACAGGGTAGTGATGCCCACAGAAGCACTATTATTGAGAAATGAAGGAAATAGATTTAGTAAAAGTCATTTTCAAAGTAGAGAATTTCTTTATGATTATATTTAAAAAAAAAATCTAAAGCCACTTTTGAACATTTTTGTTCCCGAGCTAAACAAGAAATGTATATAGATAAAGCAAAGTAAAGAGAAATATTTAATTTGCAGTAAAATATTAATGGACTGTAATTTCAGTGTCAAAAAAAAATTGTGGAAAAGTATAATCAGAAGGCAATTTTATAAAATTCAAATGAAAATTTAGAAATCAAATAATGTGCACAGTCTGTCTTTCTAGTAAAGTTTTTGTTGTTGTTGTTATAAAAGGGTAGTATAAGATTACATTCTTCCCAAAGCATTCCATACATATAGTAACAGACATCATCATTTATTTATATAGCGCCACTAACTCTTCAGCGCTGTACAGAGAGCGCACACATCAGTTCCTGCCATAATAGAGATTACAGTCTAAACTCCCTAACACACACACAGACAGACAGACTAAGGTCAATTTTGATACCAGTATGTTTTTGGAGAAACAATAATTCACGTAATACTAGTCAAAATGCACAAACATGTGTTAGAGAAAGCATAAAACACAAATGTGGACATATTTAGTTAAGAATTAATATTTCAATCATTTCAAGCATCATATTGTTCATAATATAAGCACTTTAGTGCTATAAAATATGTTCTTTTTAAAAAGAGTGCAACTTATGGCCTGAAAAAGAGAAGCTTTGGTCATGCATTGATCAGGGCGCCTCTAACAGAGTAGAAATATGACAAAGTGACTTGCTTGAAAGGTGGCATAGTATGACAATGCCACGTGGAAAGTCACTGAGCTTTTTAGTACGACCCATTCTACTGCTAATGTTTGACTATGAGAATTGCTTAGCTGTATGCTTGATTTTATGCACCTGTTAGTAATAGGTGTGGATAAAATGGTCAAACATGAATTAGGAGCGATGACCATATACTCTTGCCCATGTTATATATATATATATATATATATATATATATAAGTTCTACTTTATATGAGGCTGCTCTTATCCTGTCTGTTTTGACCCCCATACATGAGTGCAAAAAGGAAGGGCTATACCGTTGAGTATAAGAAAGCAATTGTGGAGGCCTCACAGGGCAAGAATCTTTCAGCTTTCTGTAAAGAAAAGATGTTGGATCTCCGAATGGTCCGAAAATAGCAAGCGGAGTACAATAACCTCAGTCAACAGGTGGATGAGGGAAAAGCTAAGAAGCACAGGTCTAGATCAGATCAGCAACCCTTATATCCTGAGCTAGAAGACATCATTGGTGAATTGATTGCTGAAAGGAGTGCAAAGGTGTTGGTTGTAAGCAGGGCTGATATTCAAGCATTTGCACCACCGTTCGAAATGGTCCAAGAAGGATTCAAAGCATCACAACACTGGTTGGACAGTTTCCTTCAGTGATCTAAACTGTCTCTAAGAAGATCAACAGCACTGTTTAAGCTGGAAGATGTTGAAGTAATTAAACGTTCACTTGCATTCAAGTCCTTTGTTGATGGGATCGACGTTTCTAAATACCAAACCTGCAATATGATTGCAATGGATGAAACTGCAGTGTTTATGGGTCAAGGATCTCAAATGACAGTTAATCACAGGGGTGCCACGTCAATCTAGATTCCCACCACTGGCTACGAAAGTGCACGGGTTACCTGTGTTTTGGCAATTTGTCTGGATGGAAAGAAAGCCACACCTCTAACCAGTAAGGGCAAGATAAGATTGAACGTGTTTCAGGCATTTACGTTCTTGAAACCAAATAAGCCTGTTGCACACAAGCAGTTATATGGAAGTGGCTGGATTTAATGCTGCCACTTGTTTTGCGAGGTGACCAAAGAGGTCTGCTGGTCTGGGATTCAGCCAGCACTCACTGCACTAAAGACATGAAAATCTTCCTTGCAGAGAGAAGAATAGATCAAGTAATGATTCCTGCAGGAATGACTGCCTATCTCCAGACTCTTGATATTGCAATAAACAAGCCATTCAAGGAACATTTGCGCATGGAAGTCAATGACTACA
>NC_134411.1:60404504-60459504 GCF_038048845.1 Mixophyes fleayi | reverse complement strand
GCTTTCTTAAAGGGGTCTCTGCCCTGTATGTTAACCCAACTGCTTCTGTTCAGGTGAATGGCTGTTCCTCCCCGCCTTTTCAAATTCAAAATGGAACACGACAAGGTTGCCACCTCTCCCCACTTCTGTTTGCTCTTACCATAGAACCCCTGGCCCTGAAAATACGACAGAATCCCAATATCTCTGGTATACAATTATCCTCCAGCATCTATAAGATTGCACTCTACACAGATGATATTCTCCTTACCATTACTAATCCCCTAACATCGTTACCAAACCTTTTTCAGGAGCTCTATAATTTTTCTATAGTCTCGAACTTTAAGGTCAACACGGCCAAGACGGATATTCTGGATATCAATATTCCACTGAAGTTGAAACAGCTTCTGGAGCTAAATTTTCCATTTCACTGGAATTCCGATAGTATCAAATATCTGGGTATAGCAATTACTAGAAAGGTAGAAGACCTCTACCAAGCAAACTACCGCCAATTGATAGCTTGCCTTAAAAAAGACATGATTTCTTGGGACAAGCTGATAATATCTTGGGTGGGCCGGATTACATCAGTGAAGATGAATTTGCTCCCCAAGCTGCTTTACCTTTTCCATACCCTCCCCATCAAAGTCCCTCCCTCTACTTTTAAAATGCTGCAAACTTCTATCATGCGCTTCCTTTGGTCAAATAAGAAATCCAGGATCTCTGCTCGTATTCTACAATGCTCTCCCATGGCAGGTGGCCTCGGCATACCCAATCTTCGCAATTATTACTATGCGGCATGCTTAGCTCAATGTGTCCAATGGCACTCCCCGCCTGGGACCAGGGTCTGGGTTGATATAGAATCAGACCTATTAGGAGGCCAACTGATTTGTTCTATCCTCTGACTTTCAGCCACACAGCGACCAGCCCTTTCTCGAACTCACCCGGTAATAGCCCTCTCCCTTTCAATTTGGTCTCGGTGTAGTAGAATGGCATCTCTTTCTCCCGCCCCCCAGATACTTATACCTCTTTGGTTGAACCCAGCTTTTATACCAGGCCTCTCACGTTCTATGTACGCAAAATGGGCAGGGGAAGGTAAATTACTGTTGCTAAACCACATAACAAGGACTCTAACATTCCCTCAGTTCTCAGAATTGACTGAACGGTGTGGGTTCACGATGGGACAGTTCCACCAATACTTACAAATCAGACATCATCAGCAGGTCAAAACTCAGTTGTCTGGCAGTCCCCCCACTGTGTTTGAGAATTTATGCCTATCGGGACCATCCTCAAAAGGTCTAATCTCAACGCTATACAATGCCTTACTCCCCACTTCCACGGAGACCAAGGACCGTTCTCAGACACAGTGGGAGGCAGATTTGAGTGGACAGCTTGTTGCTCCATAAATGTCCGTACCAAAGAAAACGCCATTAAATTGCTACATAGATGGTATTCTGTTCGCTCTAGGCTTCACATCATATACCCTCAAACAAATCCAACATGTTGGAGAGACTGTGGCCATACAGGCACCTTCAAACACACATGGTGGGACTGTCCCAGACTGCGCCCGTTCTGGACAGAAGTTCTTGCATTAGCAACGGCTGTCCTCGATACTCCTGTGCCCTCCGATCCCAAGCACGTATTATTGCCTCTACCTCTACCAGACCTTCCAACACACACCCATAAGCTTCTTTGGCATATAATCAGCGCAGCTACCTGTCAAATAGCTGCCCACTGGAAGAACTCCGTTCCTCCTACGCTCCAAATGGTCTGTGGTCGGATCTGGCACACCTATCAGATGGAACACATCACCAGTGTGCTTAGGGGCTCCTCCGTGTCCTTCAACAAGGTCTGGTCTCCTTGGGCTTCGTATTGCAACCAACCTTTGCTCCAATTTTAGTCAAACCCTATCTATTACTAGAAATACTAGATTGAACTATTATCTCCTGCTAAAAATATAAAGGCGTGAACTCCTCCTTCCTTCCCCCCCTTTTTTGCCTTGTCCCTCCCCCCTACCCCCCTCTTCTTCCTCTTTTCCCCCTTATTTGTATAATTTAAAACAAAATAACATCTTCATGGTACCATGTTCATATGAAGCTGAACTTGCTTTGTAAAAGCTATGTGAAAGAGTGCTATACACACTGTTAAATTTGTATGTGCATTTGTCATCTTACTATTGTACCTTTCAAGAGTTTTATATTTTTTAATGCTGTTCAAGGTAAGATGTTACTAATAAAATGTATTTATTAAAAAAAAAAAAAAAAAAAAAGGGGTCTCCTGCAGCGTTAGATACCCCGATGCCCCCTCCTTTTTTCTGAGGGGGATCTTGGTATGGCCCCCGATCTCTGATGTCCCATTCTTCCTCCTTTTTTCTGATCCTCCGCGGACCGATGACATCAGCATGGCCGCCGGCAGGGTATTCCGATAACCGGCGCTCTATGCCTGCAGTTATCGGGGGAGCCTCTGAGAGTGACAGAGGTCCGGGAGACCGCTTGTCACTCTGCAATCTGACCGCTAATGCTCTGCCATTGAGAGCAGTCTGCTCCCTCTGACAGAGCCCAGTCATTGCTGCATCGTTTCCAGGAGTTTGCTCTCTATACTAGAACACACTCCCAGCTCTGCCCTAAAACCTAACTATTGTATAAAATTAAAAGTAAAAGTTAAAATTAAAGTTAATAAAATTAAATAAAAATAAATAACTAGCAGTTAATAAAAACCTGCCCAACTCCTTGGGCACCTAGAAAAAACTGAAGAGGAAGAGGCAGGGGGATTGTAGAGGGGAGGGGTCTGTCAGCAGTGCTAAAGTTAACTAGCTAGGTGCCAACTCCCGTGCTCCCCTCCACAACCCATGGTAAGCAGTGTCCCCCAGACTGGATGAAAGAGAAATGTTGTTTTGGTACAACACTACACTTTATTAAACTGGCTGCCATATGCTAGACGCATCAATGCAATAGACTTGTTATTCCGTTACAACCATCTAATTAACAAGCCAGTGATGTGCAGACACCGCACCACGTAGGACAGGTACAAGCATCTGAAATTTCCATACACACGCCCCAACAGAGCCCGAGCTTGAAGAAGTATTGGAGGATTATCGTGGATCGATCGTAAATTTATACACACTGCGCGATGTAAAGGTGATTAGAACGAAAATATTGAATGGTACAACCAACTAAGTGAGGCGACAATCGACCAATTGGGAAGACTTTTGACCATCGTGTCACTACACACATTGACCCGACTTTCGAATAAGCGGTCATATGTCGGGCTGGTTGAGGCGATTATTGGATGGAAAACCTGTAGTGTGTACCCTGCTTTAATGACTCAGGCCCTACTAGTCTAGAGACTACCAACCAAAGTTAGATTTGCAGGAGCTGAAAGGCAGCAGCAACTGTTTGCGTCTCGACATTAAAGAGCATCACCGCTGCTAGTCACATTATTAAGCAGTATTGATGCTGGACTATTGCCGAGTATTAATGTTACTGCTGTAGATGATCATTTGCAGTACTACTACTCCAGAATATATTATGGGGAATATTGCTGGCGAAAGCTGCTTCTCTTAGTCACTATGACAGGAGCAGCAGAAGCCCAGTCAGATATTAATCCAGGTTACTAAAACAGTAAAACATATGGGAAAACAGGAAGAATACTTCAACAGTAATTTACCAACGTTTCAAAGAAGACTGCAAACACTGTTTTCAAACATAAGCCTATTTTTGTACAAATACACCAGATTTCATTATAAAGAAAAATTTGTAGAACACCATCTACAGGGTGGAAAATGTTGCACTGTATCAGGGGTGCTCCATGCTAAATGTGCATTAGGAACACAAGATTTAATTTTGAGGGACAGGATAATTTAAATTAGTCGGGATTTTGAAGAAGTAGAATTTACGGAATCATTCCCCATAAAATGGACACACGCATTTGTCAATACCAAAGTATTGACAAATGCAGGAACAGGTTGATTTTAAAGGGGTAATGTAAAAGCCCTGGAAGTGTAAAGGCAACTGTAATGCCTGAAAAACACTAAATTAATTCATACAGGTATGTTTATAGACATTTAGTATCCCACAAAAAGAAACCAAAAAAGTTAAATTTGGACTTCACAGCAACCATGTAAACGATTTAAAGGTCTCGTTTCTTGTGTCATACTAAAATGATTGCGTTCTGCCTCAGCCTGATAACTAATTTACACTTTAAGCTCTAGATACTGACTATGGCCACTCCTTACTATATACTACACTAGTTTTCTTACGTTCACTATAAATGAACAAACTATTCTCACCCCCGGGACGATCCAGCTTTAAGATGTCCCTTAGATGCTGTGTGGCGTCCATATCAATTTTAGAAACAGAAGACATACTTCCCTCTACCGCCTCGCTCATCAAAGGAACGTAAACTGTTCTGCATTTACTGTCTCTACTTCCGCTCTGTTGTGTGCCTTTTTACTTCTCCCCCTGGAAACAAGATCACAGCTGAAAGGTCCTCTCTTCTGCGTCCAGGAAAGACATATTATTTGACTTAATGCCGTTTCCAATTAATGCGCGAAGACAACGCTACTTTAGGATTTGGTAGCCAAAAAATGAAACAGTATACGTACAACGTGTCTGGACACTTGACATTACTAGTAATTCTCTCAGGAGCCGACTGTTTTTCGGTATATTTAAGGTGTATTATTTATTAATACTCTTTGCACAGTCCGTTTTCCAGTGTGCTTTACTGATTTTGTTTTGTAAACAAGCTGGATTTGTACACCTGGTCATGTGTGAGCGTGGAACTGGAAGTAGTTTTTAGCAGCTCACATACCAGCTAAAGCTTGCACAGTCCTAATATTGACACATTTTTGGACAGTTTCCCATGGTCTCCTGTTCAGTGGATCTCCACTTCCCCAGAAAAGTTCAAACCTTATTACATCATGATCTCACTGAATCTGCTAAAGTCGTAACATGGCAGGATTGTCCCATTTTGCTATTAATGTTATGTTCTGTGTATTTACCCAAATAAACTCATACTTGCCAACTCTCCCGCAATGTCCAGGAGACTCTCGCATTTTGCGAGAGTCTCACGGACTCCCGGTAGAGTGTGGCAATCTCCCGGACCTGCCCATTTTACTAGGAAGTGCCCCACTTCCTAGTGAAGTGGGCAGAATTAAGTCCCAAATGCCTTGTTTGGCCCCGCCCCCTGCTGTCATTACATCACGGGGGCGGGTCCAAAATGATGCGCATTTTGGAGCCCCGCCCCCCATCATGCCCACCTTCCACATCAGGCTCCTGGGAACCAACTCTCTAAAGTTGGTAAGAATGAATAAACTGTACATTTATATAATTTATACCTGTACCTAATCCTTTGCCTGGGCAATTCGTACCTATGTGGGGACACCCCAGACACGTCTCCACTCAGGTGCTCTGCGCCACTAATAGAAATAAGTTAATGCAATGTGTTATTTCTAAGCGGTTTGACCACAAGGGAGCTTGGATGACTGTAGCCTGGGAGCTGGAGATCTGGTGAAATAATAGCCCGCTTCCTCGAAATCACACAGAGTACCAGGTGAGCTGAGAAGCTGCAGGATACAGATGAAGTACTAGTTTGAAGGCACACAACCACACAGACGACCAGGTAAGCTGGGAAGCTGCTGAATACAAAGGTGTAGTTATAGTCTGCAAAGGAGCCACATTTCAACGGGCAGAGAGACTCAAAGATCTAGCGCCATTGCAGAGGATCAGGTGACTTAAATAGTCTGAGAGTCCTAATGCATGAACCAATAACTGAATGATGAAGTTAATAAAAGAAGGGTCTGCGCATGTGCAGACCTGAATCCAATATTGCGGTCACCATGAGCGAGCCACGGCGCTCAGCGCCAAAGAGGAAGGTGGCGGGGCACTGATAAAGCAATAAGTACATTTCTGTATGAAGGAACTTAAGAAATAGTATAAAAAGTTTATTTAACAAAACAAATGCTTGCGCTGTGATAAAATTATCATCAAGCTTCATATTGAAACTGGTTTCTATACACAACCTAAAGTTTTTTAAAAGAGAAAGAAAAAGTAGGTTGTATTACTGTTCAAATGCCATATTACAATTGGCTGAAATAGTATCTGGGCGTTTCTTGGTCCTTTAAATTCTCAAGACCAGAAGGGTGAATAAAGAATGTCTTTGTTCACCAGGGGGTAAATGTATGAACATGCGGGTTCTTCAACACCCGCGTGTTCAGCGTGTTCGGCGATTAAATTTCAAGCGGCGCTGCATTGTAAAGGGAAACTTCCCTTAATCGCCGGGCGTGACGTCATTACGTCTGACAGTGTCAGTGAGGAGTGGCAGCAAAGAGGACATCAGGACAGAAGACAGCGGAACATGAAGAAAGAAGGTAAGTAAAGGAACGGAAAGTGAAGGGGGACAGAGAGAGAGATGCTGAAGGGGGGAGGGGGACAGAGACATGATGAAGGGGGGAGGGGGACAGAGAGAAGCTGAAGAAGGGGGACAGAGAGAGATGCTGAAAGGGGGACAGGGACAGAGTCTGAAGGAGGTAGGGATGTGCACCGGCGACTTTTGAGGTCTCGTGTTTTGTGTTTTGGATCCGGATTTTCATTATTTTTGGGGTTCGGATTTGTCTCGCAAAACACTTGACGAAAGGTCTCGGTTCGGATTTAAGGTTTTGGATTCAGATTTTTTTTGAAAAAAACATAAAAAGTTTAAAAATCAAGTTTTTGGGCTTATTTTCACTCCTACGCTATTATTAACCTCAATAACATTCAATAACAAGCATTTCCACTAATTTACAGTGTATTCTGAAAACCTCAAAATATAGTTATTAGTCCAAAACGTTGCAACGAGGTATCTTTCTGGACTGCGTAGAGGAGTGGGTCACCACAATATATATTAAAAACCCTGAACTTTTATGATTCGCACCAATAAATGTACCTGGACTGCGTAGAGGAGTGGGTCACCACAATATATATTAAAAACCCTGAACTTTTATGATTCGCACCAATAAATGTACCTGGACTGCGTAGAGGAGTGGGTCACCACAATATATATTAAAAACCCTGAACTTGTATGATTCGCACCATTAAATGTATCTGGACTGCGTAGAGGAGTGGGTCACCACAATATATATAATAAGAAAACCATCAACTTGTATGATTCGCACCATAAATGTACCTGGACTGCGTAGAGGAGTGGGTCACCACAATATATATTAAAAACCCTGAACTTTTATGATTCGCACCAATAAATGTACCTGGACTGCGTAGAGGAGTGGGTCACCACAATATATATTAAAAACCCTGAACTTGTATGATTCGCAGCAATAAATGTATCTGGACTGCTTAGAGGAGTGGGTCACCACAACATATATAATAAGAAAACCATCAACTTGTATGATTCGCAGCAATAAATGTACCTGGACTGCGTAGAGGAGTGGGTCACCACAATATATATAATAAGAAAACCATCAACTTGTATGATTCGCACCAATAAATGTACCTGGACTGCGTAGAGGAGTGGGTCACCACAATATATATTAAAAACCCTGAACTTTTATGATTCGCACCAATAAATGTACCTGGACTGCGTAGAGGAGTGGGTCACCACAATATATATTAAAAACCCTGAACTTTTATGATTCGCACCAATAAATGTACCTGGACTGCGTAGAGGAGTGGGTCACCACAATATATATTAAAAACCCTGAACTTGTATGATTCGCAGCAATAAATGTATCTGGACTGCGTAGAGGAGTGGGTCACCACAATATATATAATAAGAAAACCATCAACTTGTATGATTCGCAGCAATAAATGTACCTGGACTGCATAGAGGAGTGGGTCACCACAATATATATAATAAGAAAACCATCAACTTGTATGATTCGCACCAATAAATGTACCTGGACTGCGTAGAGGAGTGGGTCACCACAATATATATTAAAAACCCTGAACTTTTATGATTCGCACCAATAAATGTACCTGGACTGCGTAGAGGAGTGGGTCACCACAATATATATTAAAAACCCTGAACTTGTATGATTCGCAGCAATAAATGTATCTGGACTGCTTAGAGGAGTGGGTCACCACAACATATATAATAAGAAAACCATCAACTTGTATGATTCGCAGCAATAAATGTACCTGGACTGCGTAGAGGAGTGGGTCACCACAATATATATAATAAGAAAACCATCAACTTGTATGATTCGCACCAATAAATGTACCTGGACTGCGTAGAGGAGTGGGTCACCACAATATATATTAAAAACCCTGAACTTTTATGATTCGCACCAATAAATGTACCTGGACTGCGTAGAGGAGTGGGTCACCACAATATATATTAAAAACCCTGAACTTTTATGATTCGCACCAATAAATGTACCTGGACTGCGTAGAGGAGTGGGTCACCACAATATATATTAAAAACCCTGAACTTGTATGATTCGCAGCAATAAATGTATCTGGACTGCGTAGAGGAGTGGGTCACCACAATATATATAATAAGAAAACCATCAACTTGTATGATTCGCAGCAATAAATGTACCTGGACTGCATAGAGGAGTGGGTCACCACAATATATATAATAAGAAAACCATCAACTTGTATGATTCGCACCAATAAATGTACCTGGACTGCGTAGAGGAGTGGGTCACCACAATATATATTAAAAACCCTGAACTTTTATGATTCGCATTAATAATGTACCTGGACTGCGTAGAGGAGTGGGTCACCACAATATAAATTAAAAACCCTGAACTTTTATGATTCGCACCAATAAATGTACCTGGACTGCGTAGAGGAGTGGGTCACCACAATATAAATTAAAAACCCTGAACTTGTATGATTCGCACCAATAATGTACCTGGACTGCTTAGAGGAGTGGGTCACCACAATATTATTAAAAAACCCTACACAGGTCTGAATTCCACCCAAAAAGTTTATGGACTGCGTAGTGTAGTGTTCCCCACAATATTATTTAAAATTTTTGCAGCAACAGTCAACGTTGTTTAATATCTGGACTGCATAGTGGAGTGGCCCCGGTACCCAATTTGTTACCGGGGCCACAATACCTCCTCCAAACATGGTACAGACCATTCGTCATTGAGATCCCATCAAGTATGTTAAAGACAGACAGGGTCGAAGTGTTATTGGTTGACTTTGTAAACCAAAAAACTGTCCCTGT
This sequence comes from Mixophyes fleayi, assembly GCF_038048845.1. Taxonomy (NCBI): domain Eukaryota; kingdom Metazoa; phylum Chordata; class Amphibia; order Anura; family Limnodynastidae; genus Mixophyes; species Mixophyes fleayi. Next base: position 60,450,360 of record NC_134411.1, on the reverse strand, counting down.
TGCACATAGTCGTGCAATGAAGACTGACTTTTTCATTTAAAGGCACCATCTTTCAAGTGTAGTGTTTGTAAGTCATATTATACTTTTGGTAAAATTGGTTTATTTTGTTCCTCTTTATGGTAACTACTAATAGAATTAAAGTATTAAATAGAAGCGGCAGTTCCTCTTTATGGGAATTAGTAATAGAATTAAAGTTTTAAATAGAATTAAAGTATTAAATAGAGTGGTATAGAGTTGTAGTGTGGTATAGATAGAGTGGTCCCCACAATATAATAATAAAACCCTCAACTGGTCTGAATTCCACCAAACAAGTATCTGGACTGCGTAGTGGGGTGGCCCCGGTACCCAATTTGTTACCGGGGCCACAATACCTCCTCCAATTTCCAAGTGTAGTGTTTATAACATCTTAACACTACACTAATTCTAGCACGTCAAAACCTCTTGTTTTAAATAATGACAGGGCATTTAACTTTTGATTTAATTTATTGAATTTGTAGGCATTTTCTTTTACTTTTTGAACATGGCAAACGACTGTTGAATGGTCACATAATGCAAAAAAAAAAGTTCCAAGATGGAATTGTCCTTGGGCCCTCCCACCCACCCTTATGTTGTTGAAATAGGACATGCACACTTTAACAAACCAATCATTTCAGCGACAGGGCCTACCAAACAACTGTGGCTGAAATGATTGGTTTGTTTGGGCCCCCACACCAATAAAACAATTCATCTCTCCCTGTACAAACTAAACAGGCTCTACTGAGGAAAGATGTCGTCCTCATCCTCAACCTCTGATTCCTCTCCCCCTACAGTGTGTACTTCCTCCTCCTCACACATTATCAATTTGTCCCCGCTGGACTCCACAACCACAGTCCCTCTGTACTGTCTGGAGGGCAGTGCTGTACTTCATTGAGGAATTGATTATTCATTTTTATAAACATCATTTTTTCAACGTTGTGAGGAAGCAACCTCCTTCGCCGCTCACTGACCAGGTTCCCCGCTGCACTAAAAACTCTTTCCGAGTACACACTGGAGGGGGGAAAACTCAGTTAAAAAATAGAGCCAGTTTGTACAGGGGCTTCCAAACTGCCTTTTGGAGTTCTACCACGTCACTACCTCTAGTTAATTTAGATTGCAAGGCTTGTAAATATAAATACTTTGAAGATAAAAAAAGCAGGCTGCACAGACTGTGGAGCTAGAAAGTGAAATTAAATGGACCACGTTACTTTGGTGGCTATCTATGCCCCCCGCCCTACACTTGTAGTTGAATATAAATAAAGCAGCCTGCATAGACTGTAGAACTAGAAATTCAAATATACAAAGAAATGGACAAAGGCAGTTTGGTATCTGTCTGCATCAGATCCCCTCTCCACTAGGAGTAAAACAGAAAACTTTTCAGCCGTTATATAATCTAGAATATAAATAGAAATTGTGAAAGGCAATTTGGTATCTGTCTGCATCATAATCATCAACATCCTCCTCAGCGCCAGCTACATCAATATCCTCTTCCCGTACAGTGATGGGAAGGTCAGGGTTCACAACCAACAACACACTTGGACTCGCCTTGGGGATTTGTGATGTCATCTGTTTAGAAGGCAGAGTTCTTTGCTGTTTTATTGTTGTTGCTGACAGCATAACTCTCTTACATTTTTTGTAGGGGGGGGGAGGGCTTAGATCCTTGGGTGAAGCTGGACCACTAGTCATGAACACGGGCCAGGGCCTAAGCCGTTCCTTGCCACTACGTGTCGTAAATGGCATATTGCCAACTTTACGTTTCTCCTCAGATGATTTTAAGTTTCTCTTTTTGCTATTTTTTGAGAACTTGGGCTTTTTGGATTTTACATGCCCTGTACTAGGAGATTGGGCATCGGGCTTGCCAGACGACGTTGATGGCATTTCATCGTCTATGTCATGACTAGTGGCAGCAGCTTCAGCATTAGGAGGAAGTGGGTCTTGATCTTTCCCTACTTTATCCTCCAAATTTTGGTTTTCCATTATATGTAGCACAAGAGAGCGTACCCCTAAGCCACACACACTCGGCAAAGCCTTTAAAAATTATATGCGGCACAGGAGAGTAGCACTGGACTTATACTGCTGAATCAGTGAACTTTGTAATAGCAGTACCACTGGACTTATACACTGCTGAATCAGTGAACTTTGTAATAGCAGTACCACTGGACTTTTACTGCTGAATGTGTGAACTTGGTAATATTGCAGTACCAATGGGCTTATATACTGCTGGATTGGCTTTGCAAATTTGGTTATAATTATTTTTTTTTAAATTTTTTATTTTAATTTTTTTTATAACTTTTTTTTATTTTTTAAAAACTTGGGAATAATGGGAAATAACTATGCCCTTAGAAGCACAGAGCACAGGACACAGCACCACTGGACTGAACAGGACACAGCGCAGGACCCAGCAGCACTACTGAACTCAGCAGGACAGAGCACAGGACACAGCACCACTGGACTGATACTGCAGAATGTGTGAACTTTGTAATATTGCAGAACCACTGGACTTTTACTGCTGAATGTGTGAACTTGGTAATATTGCAGTACCAATGGGCTTATACTGCAGGATTGGTTGTGCAAATTTTGTTGTAATTAAAAAAAAATGTAATTAGTTTTTTGTATTTTTTTTAAATAACTTTTTTTTATTTTTTTAAACACTTTGGAATATTGGGGAAATAACTATGCCCTTAGAAGCACAGAGCACAGGACACAGCACCACTGGACTGAACAGGACACAGCACAGGACCCAGCAGCACCACTGACCTCAGAAGGACAGAGCACAGGACACAGCACCACTGGACTGAGCACAGCACAGCACAGAACTTAACTGAACAGCACAGAACTTAACTGAACAGCACGAGATATAGCAGGACAGAGGACCACCTAACACACCCTCCCTCTACCCTGATCAATGCCCGAGTGAAGATGACGGCGACTAACGGGGAATTTATAGGATCCGAGTATCGCGAGATCCGACAACGGGATTATGAGTCAGAGCCTCAGTTTCAGATTTAAATTTGGCGCCAATACCCGGATCTGTCTCGGATCTGTCTCGGATCTGTCTCGGATCCGATTCGGATCGGCAACGTTCGGGTGGGCTCGGATTTCATAAATCCGAGTGCGCTTATCTCTAGAAGGAGGGGGACAGAGAGATGCTGAAGGAGGGGGACAGAGAGAGAGATGCTGAAGGGGGGAGACAGAGAGAGATGTGCTGAAGGGGGGAAGGGGGACGGAGAGAGAAATGGTGAAGGGGGGGACAGACAGCCGGATTTAGACCTCATGGGGCCCTAGGCAAGATATTGGTTTGGGCCCCCCCCCCTCCCTGAAACAATCCATAGCACTATATTTTCTTAGCATAGCATATACCCCTATAGTTAATTAGAAGGATAAGCTATGTGCCGCCGCACAACACGCTGCTCCTCCTGCATCATACTGTGGCCCCTCATTGCTGTCCCTCTCATCACACTGTGCTCTCCTTTATCATTACACTACATCACACTGTGGTCCAAGCAGTTAAAGAATAATGACCATGGACCCCATATTTTGTCAAAGGATCTAGCATAATTTTGAATTATACTAATCATATACTCCATACGATGAATATTAAGCTCAGTGGTCGAAATGGAAATTTAGAAGTGACGGTATGAAAAATGTAATGGGATTGTAAACAAGTGAAATTAATTTTATTATTTTACAATGAAGGCAGTATGAGAAGTAGCGGTATGGCATACTACCATATACACCCCACTTCCACCACAGCTTACCTTTCAATTCACACAAATTGTACTTTATCTTTAACTAAACTTAGGTATTAATCATAGTTAACATGTCAAGAAACTGCAGTTCAGGGTTAACAAGCCCAGTTATGAAAAAACAGCAGTCTCCTATCACTACCACGTCATAGACAGGGCCGTCTCTTCCATTGGGCAAGATGGGCAGGTGCCCGGGGGCCCTGCAGGCAAGGGGGGCCCATCCAAAAATTTTTTAAAATACTTACCTTGCGGTCACATCAGCGGTGATCCGGCTCCCTCCCTGGTCCCCTCTTCCGTGCTGTGCTCGCAGTGAATGCTGCGTGATGTCACGCCCAGCATTCACTGCAACCACAGCACGGAAGAGGGCAGAAGAGACTCAGCGGCGCGGAAAAAAAGAAGAGGATCGGACTTAAGGAAAGTTAAGCGGGCCCCTATATATATATATATATATATATATATATATATATATATATAATCACGTTTTTTTTACATACATATATATATTTTTTTACACACACACACACACTATTTATATATATATATATATATATTATTATTATTATTTTTTTTTTTAGGGGCCCGGTACACTGCATTGCCCGGGGGCCCATAAAGTTGTTAAGGTGGCCCTGGTCATAGACTGTCCGCCACTACAGTTACTGACTGCAGCCCTGTACCTACAGAAACATGAAAAAGTGCTGGAATGTAATAATCATGTTAATATGTCAGTCTTCTGCATGAATCCCATAGTGCAACATTTAAACAAGTCAGACCTCCTCATAATATAAATCCCACCAGATTCAGGATAGTTGGCAGACTGTGCTGCTCTCTCCTACCTGTTCTCGTCACTTTCATCATTTGTGGCTGCTGTGTCTTTAGATCAGTTGCTGCTTGTCTGGATCCTGGAATGTTGGAGACCCTATTTGGAAAAAAAAAATGGGTACATGAAATTTAGTGAACTCCAACCAGCCCCAGTGTTAAATCATTATAGCACCCACATTTTATAAGTATGCCTCCCTCCAACCAAAACATTAAATTAATAGTGTTACCATTTGAAAAATAAACCTATTTCCCTCCCACACACAGCCCCTCACACACACATAATATAAATACACTGGCCCCTCAAACACACACATAATACACACACACAGTGGCCCCTCACACACACACACACAATACACACACACTGGCCCCTCACACACACATAATACACACAGACAGTGGCCCCTCAAACACATTATACACACAGACAATGGCCCCTCACACACACATAATACACACAGACAATGGCCCCTCACACACACATAATACACACAGACAATGGCCCCTCACACACACATAATACACACACAGTGGCCCCTCACACACACATAATACACACACAGTGGCCCCTCACACACACATAATACACACACACAGTGGCCCCTCACATACACATAATACACACAGACAGTGGCCCCTCACGCACACATAATACACACACACACAGTGGCCCCTCACATACACATAATACACACACACACTATTAATATACTACCCTACCCCTCCCCCAACTTACCTTTTTTCCATCTAGGAGCTGTGCAGTCTTCATCCTCTTCACACATGAACAGCACCTGTCATGTGGTGCATGTCCCATGTGACACAGAGCAGGCCACACAGAGGAGGGAGGAGACCAGCCACCACACTAGCCCCTTCCCACGTCTCGCGGCACCTGATCCCCCCTCCCCCGCCTCGTGGCACCCCTCCCCCGCACGAGTTGTGGGGGGGATGCCGCGAGTCAGGGGAGGGGGCCGCAATTTTTTATTTTTTATTAATTTTATCTTGTCGTCCCCCCCAGCTGGGCCCCACGAGAGCCGCTAGGAAGGGGGGAGTGGGACAGAGAGAAAGATGCTGAAGGGGGGAGGGGGGCAGAGATAGACGCTGAAAGAGGGGGACAGAGAGAGACGCTGAAAGAGGGGGACAGAGAGACGCTGAAGGAGGGGGACAGAGAGACACTGAAGGGGGGACAGAGAGGCTGAAGGAGGGGGACAGCGACAGATGCTGATGGAGGAAGACAGAGAGACACTGAAGGAGGGGAACAGAGAGAGATGCTGAAGGAGGGGGGCAGAGAGAGATGCTGAAGGAGGGGGACAGAGAGAGAGATGCTGAAGGGGGGAGGGGGACAGAGATAGACGCTGAAGGAGGGGGACAGAGAGAGACGCTGAAAGAGGGGGACAGAGAGACGCTGAAGGAGGGGGACAGAGAGGCTGAAGGAGGGGGTCAGAGAGAGATACTGAAGGAGGGGGGAGGAGAGACGCTGAAGGATGGGGACAGAGAGTTGCTGAAGGAGGGGGACAGAGAGAGATGCTGAAGGGGGAGGGGGACAAAGACAGACGCTGAAGGGGGGGACAGAGAGATGCTGAAGGGGGGGCAGAGAGAGATGCTGAAGGGAGGGCAGAGATATGCTGAAGGGGAGACAGAGTGAGATGCTGAAGGGGGGACAGAGAGAGCTGATGAAGAGGGGGACAGAGTGAGAGCTGATGAAGAGGGGGACACAGGGTGTGAGATGGCGAAGAGGTCGACACAGGGTGTGAGATGGCAAAGAAGGGGACACAGGGTGTGAGATGGCGAAGAGGGGGACACGGTGTGAGATGGCAAAGAGGGGGACACAGAGTGTGAGATGGCGAAGAGGGGGACACAGGGTGTGAGATGGCGAAGAGGGGGACACAGGGTGTGAGATGGCGAAGAGGGGGACACAGTGATATGATGGAGGGGCGCAGTGATATGATGAAGGGGCACAATGTGATGGTGAAGGGGTCTAAATACATCTTACGTTATTTTGACCCAACTACTTAATAAACGGGACTACCCTGTAATTATTTTTGCTTAGGGGTGCCTTGGAAAAATTATGGTGACCCTAAGGGTGCCTCAACTGAGAAAGTTTGGGAAACACTGCTCTATGTTGTATTCATTTTGTTTTGAAAACTTTAAGATCTTTTACAGCATAACAGAAGGTTTCATCATACACATTAGTTATTTCATCAGTGTAACTAAACCTTGGATATAAAACCAATTCATATTTCTACGTGTAATATCTAAAAATTCAAATGCAATCAATACTTGTACACCAGTTGATTCACTGATAAGTCGTGATATTGGTTATTTTCCACTTTTTTCATCACTTCTTTTCTTTCTTGTTATAGAATTATCTATTAAATACTTTTGCTGTACAATTTTTCTTAAATCATTATGTGTGAATATATTAAAAATTGGAATCACAGGGGCGTGGCTTGGACGCCATCTCAGCAAGACGTCTGGCTGCAGAGCTCCGCAGCAGTTAACTATGTTACCGCCAATTAGTCCAACTCAAGGTGCCTAATACCTACCCACAGAGGTGATAGAAGGTGCCAGGCACACAGAGATTGCTTCGGGGGCTCCCCTCCCTTAGAATAACCAACCCTTTCAGCCCAGTGAAGGACGCGGCCTATCTCGTCCAAAATCCCTGGGATCCATCCCCTGTAGGAGTTCCAGCAGACTGCTGTGCTGTGCTGGCGCCAAAAGGAGGTGACCCAGAGATGTTACCTGGTCCCGGGGAATGCTGTGATCCGGACTGCTGGGATGCAGCGTGAGGCCTGTTGAGACTGCGACCTCGAGTACAACACCCCGAAATTCCGGCTTTCGATGTTCCACTTCCGGTCGGCACCACAGCAAAGATCCTCACTAGCACACAGAGGGAAGTTTATTCCATATTGAATATTTGGCTGTAAAATAATTGTTAAAATAAGGAAGGATTGGGGCGTGGTTTGGACGCTATCCTATCTGACAGCACTGTCCGTGAGCTCCCTACATTGAGCCACCTTCGCTGGAGATTTTCTCCTTCCCGGCTTCCTCATAGCCCACCTGTCCCCACTGCATGAGGTTGTGACCACCTAGCAACTCCAGAGGACTCTTGCTGAGAGACGCGCAGTGCGCGGGACCTGCGGCCTCCCCGACACCTGTGTGCCAATATCCCCGCCGGGCCCTCCTCCCATCAGCCTGCCGCGGAGACCCTCTTGCTGCCCGGACCATCCATCCTGCACTCTCTCCCCCTGCTGGTGTCAGCCGCCGAGCTTCGGCCCGGTCCCTGGTGTTGCCACAAACTGGGACCTACTTCCGGCCCTGGAGCCCCGGCGACCAGTTTTGAGGGTCCGGACGATGTCGACCAGCGCGGACTCCCCTGAACACCATCAGTGTCTTGCTGCATTGACGGAGCTGGAGACACAGCTGCACACCAGGGTAAGCTCAACCACCCCAGGCTCCCCTGTTTTCCACCTCAGTCCACCAGACATACTCCAGGTGATTCCCATTCTCAAGCCATTACTGTCTTTAGTGCCAAATTAAAACCACCACCGTGGAGGTTCTGCTCTGTCTCTCTACCTGCACTGGAACTAGCTGTAAAAACTCTATCCAACAAACGGGTACTTACCACCTGCGGATCCACAGCAACAGAGACACTAATCCCTGCTGATCTCCAGCTGTAGTTCTCTGCTCCCATCTGGTGGCCAAACCGAAATACTGCCTCTCTTCTAAATTGATGATTACCTTACAGGTCCTTTACTTACTGGACATTTACACGATCAGCGCTGAGATCCTACTGGTCCCGGACCCCAACCCGTGCAGGTGTACACTGGCGTGTCTCTCCGTCACTTTTACTTCTCACAGGCTGAGGAAGACCTGAGGCGGACGGTCCCCATGCGCCTCCCTTGGTGCTGAGTTCTACACAGCGGAGCAGCCAACCTACATTCCCAACACTATCCTTCCCTTCTGTTATTCCCTCTTTCTCCCATGATGCCTAAAGGAGGAAGAAAACCTACAGAAGGCGGCCTTCCCTATCTTTCTAGAAACAAAACGCCTGCCAAAGGGAGCACTGACAAATCTGAGTTGTCCCATGAACACTCCCATTCAGAGCTCGAGGACGACGACCACTCACCTATCATCCATCTGGTCTTCCTATCTCTCCTCAAAGAGGTAAAAGATGGCAAAGCTTCTGTGCAGTATTAATATGCGATTATATTAGACTGCTTAGAGGGCTCCTGAATCTGCCATCCTGGACTATTTCAAACAAAAGTTAATCCATTCATTGAAGTTATTCTTATCTCCTTCACATCCCACTCCTGGGTGTGGGAGGATAATAACCAGGTGTGCCTGGCTCTGAGATCAGTGACCAGACCCCTCCAGTGTATGCCCTTTTTAGTGTCATCTGTTACTAGGCAGATTACTAGTTGTGCATGTATGCCCTCACATTGGCTAACGCTTATGTCCATCCTGAGATGTTTTTACTATTGGACTATTAAAAATCTTACATCCCATTTGATTCCCCTGTCATCTGTTACTAGGCAGATTATCAGTTGTGCCTATACGCCTCCACATTGGCTAACATTTATGTCCATCCCCAGATCCTGCTTTCATTGGTTAACTGAACTTTCTCACGTCACAGCCTTTTGTCCCACTCTGACGATATTTAAGAGCTGTCAGAAGCTGTCTCACACTGCCACGACTAAGCATATCCAGCGAAACGCGCGTCGGTGATTCACTGGATGCTTTTTGCCTATTGCTTTAATTTTGAATGGAGGTTTTTCCCATGGACTTGTGAATTTGCTCAATTAAGCCCAGAGTTAGTGGAGCAGTGTTGAGGTAGTCAGCAATACACCCCCCATAATTTGATTGAGCCGGGTGCTGTTCCTCCACTTGATTAACAACAATAGCCAAACATCATTTAGTTTGGTGGTTTATGATTATCCAGATAGAAAGGCTGTCTGGTTTCGTATCAGGATTTTTCTCCACTACTCTATATACAATTGAAGGAGGCTTATTATAGCGGTTATCCATCCATGGCTCTCCTTTATTATATATAGCTAGGCATGCATCCAGTTAGTTTTAATTATACATTGGTTTTAACTTTTGATATTTTATATATCTCGCTGTTTTAGTGGACTAAATAAAAGTTATATTTTAAGTTATTTCTGAACCCACTCTCTGAATTGGTGACATCTTAGCGAGCTTCAGTGCACCTCATTATTTCTTTCGTTTTCTCTCTGTTTTTCAGTATATAATATAATGAGAGGTGCACCCCAATTAGTTGGATATCACAGGTTGTTTCCTATTTTTTATTTATATATTGGGTTGATGCTCGGCACTGGTGCGATCTATATACTTTTTCTCCTCTTCTCTATCTAGCTCATCCTAATGAACTTAAATTAAGTGTTGTTGATTAGGTAATAAACAATGGACTCCAAGTTCAGTCTCAAGGATTAAACTTAACCTGTTTGAGCTGTTAAATAGTCCAAAACTACTCAATGTTGTAAAAGTTCATATTTAAATACCTGTAATTCAAGTCCAACATAATGAAAGTTATCATGATAAATTTCAGTCACATTATCAATTAAATCCTGACATACGTTCAATTTCATAATCCCAATTTCATAAGTAAACCTATTATCAATATTTATTCCCATTTTATGTCTTACTGACTTATTAATGAGTAGAACATATTTTTATTAATAATATCTCTTTCAACTCATCGTTCAACACTGTATAAAACTGAGGAACCACTCTTCTTAAACAGCATAATTCATAATTAATAACCTTTTAAATGCATATTTTCAATATATGTTTATATAATAAATGTTTCCTGGTAAAAGAAATGAACCACAATATTCTAACACGATGGTTAAGAATATCATACCCACGTGACAATTTTATTTCATCTATCAACGTTTTCTCTTCGCCTGAGTCTGGTTCTGGTAGTGTATGCTTAAAAAGTTAATTATACTAATAAAAAGTGCATTGTGTACATATTTTACTCTTTAGTGCTTTGGTGATATACCTTTCAAACTTAGTTACATCTGTTTGAAGTTCTATCTTTAGTTTAGCTTTTCATTTTATGTAATTTTCTAAATCTCTGTCTACATCAAACGTATAAGGTTCTTTACATTCGGGCCCATATGGTTTGGGCACTGTAACCACTATATTACACTTATTTATGCTAATTCTTACACTTTAAGTATTTATTGTTTTACGGCAGCAATGTATATACCTGATGATTTCTTTTATCTGAGGTGTTATCGTTTTAACCTCATTTTTTGCTTTATTAAACATAAAAGAAATTTATTTAGTTAGGTGCTAAAACTATAACCGGAGATTTAGTCAAGTTATAGATATTTTAAACAATTCGACCATAATCACTAAGATCTCAATTTTGTTCTTGACATATTATATCAGGACTAATGTGTGTCATTCTTCATAAGGTACTGGAAATGGTAACATTGGCATATTTTTACTCAATAAAAGAGCTTTAGTACACACCCAACAATTTGTAACTCCTAACATTTTACTTAGCATGACATGCTATCGATCAACTGGATGTTCTCTCTAGCAATATTCATTATTATCAGACCACCGTATTAACCACCTTTCTTTTGGTGGAATACCACAATACTCACAAATACATTTTGGAATTGGTGGTAATCCTTTACAATTTCTGAATTCTCTGGTTTTCCTGTTTAGAAAAGAAGCAGAAATGGTCTTATTAAAATCATCCTCATCTAATATTTCAGATGGGCTATCACCTTACCAACTTCTCCTCAATTCCTTTCCAAAATATATAAATAACATGTTGAGGCTTCAAATATCGTTGTTCCTATAAGAAAGGTAACAAGGTTGAATGTTCTTTGCGTCATAAGTCGATAACCTTGTAGCTGATTATGCATCTTTACTTCCATCTTGATTGAAGAATTCTTTTAAACATAACTCAGTCTCTTTATCTGTGTTCAGTTCTGAGTCCTTTGGTTCCTTTAAGATTGGATCTTTGACATGTTTGCAATGGGAACTATGGATCCAAATGTCTTTCTCTGCAAACTTTTCGGCAGTATCAGTCGTTATAGAACTTGTCTTTAGTAGGACCATCCCATTGATTTGTAAGGGAACCAGAGTGTAAGAGATTTTTTACCATAACCTAGTCTCTAAGTTGTCTCTTCTGTGTGCAGGCCCAAGAGGTGCTTCTGGTTGAATGTCTTTGTTCAAGTGTTCTTCTGGACCTTTTGAAGCTTCTGCAAATGTTCAGACAACTGTATGACATATTGAGCAGTTAGATCATGATGCAGCTTGAAGTCTGTGGATTAATAACGTATCTTGGCTGAAGTCCAATAACAGCTCATATGGAGAGAGATTGAGAAGAGGTTTAGAAGTGATTCTAATACCATGATAAACTAAAGAAGTGCCATTCCTGTTTCTTTAGTAAGCTTAGTTATTCTTTAATTGCTCCATTTATTATTTCAACTTTCTCTGAAGCTTGAGAATGATATAGTGTATAAAGTTTGAATATATTCCCATCATATTACACATTCTTTGCAACACTTTTTCTCTGTGAAATGAGTTCACTCTCTGGGTAAACTACATCTACATACAAATTCTGGCAAAATCTTCTTAGAAATTAAGTTGCACTATGTCTGAGGCAGTTAACTAGGCCTCATCCCACCAACACGTATCAATACCACCTAACACATACTGTAACCCTCTTAACTTTTTTTCTCTCAATTAAATAAAATCAATAAACTAATTTGTAACCTCTGAAAAGGTTATATTAGGCAACTGTCTGACCTTAGTAGGTACTATCTTTCCTTCATTGTTCTTAACACAAATTATACATATTTCACATTTAGTCTTAGCAACTGTAGTATGTCTGGGCATTCCAACAAGATATAACAATTCTAATCTTGTTATCTGCTCCCATGTATACTAACTAACCCATGAGCACTTTCTGTAAAGCTAGTAACAACATTTTTAATGCTACTGGTTTATTTTCTATATCTAACCAAATTTCATCCATTGTTTCAATTTCCATGTATTAATTTCATTCAATATAGCCTTTTACTGACATTGTAGTATGTTCTCATATGTGATATCATGAAAAATCATCAATTGGGCAAGTGGATGCCCTTTTTTTTTTCGAGTTGCTGAGTCTGCTAGTTTGTTTTCTGGCAGATCTGTTGCTGGCTATAGCAGTGTAAGGGGAGATCTCTCTGTGTATTTGTTCCTTTCAGGATAACCCCTCCCTTTCAAACACCTGCTATACCCTATAAATTGATTGAGCAACTTCCACTTTTTTTATTACTCTATTTTCTAGTAAGACTTTATCTGTCTGTTTGGTATATGCCTGACGCTTAATGGCTTCAACCTCTTTTGGCAACTGTATAGCCTCTATCAGTTGCTTGACTGTTTGTGCATGTTATATAGGTGTTCCTGTTGATGTTAGGTAACCCTATATTTTCAAATAATTCCAACATCATAAACTATGGCGTTCAGTTACTACGCGGAACGCAAATCTGTGTAAATGTTTACTCGTTTTCCTTTACCTAGTTAACATGCTCTGATGAGTGCTGTTATCTTATTATGTATAGCGATTGCACATTCTGTCACTGTCACTAGTGACAGCTCTCATGCATTTATCTATAAAACATTTTCATCAGTAAAGAAACTTTAATCTAAATTATTCAGTGCAGTCTCAGAAATGTCTGGTACTACAGAAAAACTTACACATTTACTTAATTCAATCATGCTCACTGTCTTGCTTGTCATGTGAGGTTTCTCATGCAATGATGTAGCAAAATTGAGATTTTGACATTTACATATCGTAATGTTAGAAGAATTAAAACAATTTAATTTAATTTTAATTTCCCATTGTATAAACCTTGCTACAGACACATGTCTAGTCTGTGCATTATTCAGGAGTTATGTGACAACACGAGGGACAAACAAATGTAACCCACGCTGCAACACAATATCCTGTATGTGTTCCACAATAATAGCTGCTATGGCTATAAACCTTAAACATGAAGTTAATGCTTTTGCTACCTCTCTAATTTTACACTAATTATCTGTTAAATATCCTAAAACATTGTTATCATCAGTACAATAGAAAACATTTCTTATAATTGTAGATGCCTAATGCCGGGGTAAAGTCTTTTAATCTCTTCAGCTGTCTCAATGTATTCAGGAGTGTATGCTAGATAATGTTTTTCAACTTCATCTAGCATACAGCTATGGTTAAAAATCCTGGTATTTACTGGCTACAGAATTGTGATATATCAAGAAATAAATGTACTGCTTTTCTTTCTTTTTCTTTTTCATTATTCTGAGGTAGAGGGTGTTCAAATATCAAGACCACCCTTTAAGAAATTCAAATATCTCTGGCCAGGTGTCCAACAATTTAACCTTTTTAATAGATAAATGAATTTTCTCCTTCTTGGATACTTCTGAAAGAAAACACAATAATTATTTAGTTTCTTCACTGCAGAACATCATTCACATATTCCGGTTTTCTGGTCTCCTGTGGGTACAAAAGATAGCAAATTATTCTGCACACATTATAACAAATAATTAGAACTGTCTATAAAACTTTATAAAGATTGAACCCCCCTGTTGGCAACAGCAAAAACAATATTCTGAATACTTCTTATTAGTATTAAAAATCAACGCTGCGCAATCTATGATGATCTGCATTGGTATGCAGGGCTAGGTCCAGTCATTTATCCATTCTATGGTACAAAGCTCAGAACACAGAAAATTTTCCATATACTGAACTCCTCCTCTTGGTATGAAAATGAAAAATCCACCCCATTCCATAAGACGTGGAAGATGGGAGGAGAGATATCTTTGCAAAATGGCGAAACCTCAAAAAACAAATGTCTGACGCAGTTACAAATTTCTCAATCTCCCTATGTAAACCACTACACAGATGCTATTTTCAAAGCAAACCAACTATTTATTTCAATGCAACTATTTTCTGATAAAGCTAACATAACACAGATTTTGTTGCCGTATTTCAAATAACAATTATTCTACTTCAAAACAGCAAAGAATTCTCAGTTTAAACACACACACATTGTGTTCTATGTGTAACCGGAGATTCGGTTCACACTTTATGCCACAAATATTATGCAATCGCTCTAAAAATATTTTAACATACATTTCATCTGCAAAATCACTATTTCACTATTTAACACACATTAAAGACCTTATTTAAATATTCATCTCATGTCTTTCTGCCGATTCAATCAACAAAGTCTCTTCCAATTTGGGTGTGACCCTGTCTTTTGCTGTTGCTCACTGTAAACTGACAAATACTATTTATTTACTTAATACCTCCATAGAAGTTCCTTAAATCTTAAATTTAATCTGTACATGTTCCAGATTCATAAAACCAACATATTTTCTGACAATATATATATTTTTTTCTCCCTCTCGTTCTGAAAATCACTACGCTGAAATCACACAAAAAAACCTCTGGTATGCACTGTTACAAGATTAAAACTTGCAAGGGGACATTTATCTATGCTAACCATATTTGATCATTACACAAATCTTAACAGGCACTACAAAAAATCAGACTATCTTTAGCCTATTGTCTTCAAGATGATAAAGAAATTAAATGTCCAGCATTTACCACAATAGAGCTGAATATCAGTATGGATAACAGAAGTACTAGACAGATATATGAAACAAATAATTCACCGTTCAATAATATTAAAACAGCTTCAGTAAGGTTTGCAATTCTAAAAACAGATGAAGTATTTTAAAGCAGGACAGTTATTAGCTTTCTTACCAGACCCGCTTAGCTCGATGTATTTCCAACATCTGCAAAGCATCAGGATAATATAAAAAAACCTTAAACCATTCAGGTTTTTTTTTTCTTCTTTCCTTTCAGGGAGAGAAGTGACATGAGAAAGCTACGTTGCGCAGGCTGTATCATTATATATTTATTTCTGCTTTCCTTTGAAATTTATGCAATTTTTTTACTGCTCATATCACTTATTAACAACTAACAATTAAATAACATTTTAACATCTAGGTTCAAAATTAAAATGTCACAATAAAAAAAACCCACATATTTATTATTTTATTTTTGCATCCCCCTTCTTTAGAGTTTTAATGCAATCAGAATTTAAAACTCCATAGGCACTCTTGCCCGGGGGGGCGGAGCCACACCCTTTCTCTCCTTAAAAACAGCAAACTCTATCCCGATTTAGAGTCTCTATTTATTTAAGGGATGCGTCCATCATGAGAAACAGGCATTTCTACTCGTATATTATAACTTATTCTTTCCCCCCCAA
This sequence comes from Mixophyes fleayi, assembly GCF_038048845.1. Classification (NCBI taxonomy): domain Eukaryota; kingdom Metazoa; phylum Chordata; class Amphibia; order Anura; family Limnodynastidae; genus Mixophyes; species Mixophyes fleayi. The sequence goes on along the minus strand of NC_134411.1, from coordinate 60,434,474 downwards.
ATAAGTCTACCGAGTAGATCACAAACATCACAACGCTTTCTGCCAATATAGGTTATCTGCCTACACTGCAAAAGCATTTCATTTAACACATTAACTTTGCATGTCACAGCTCTAAACTTTGCATACAGCTATATACAGTGTTAAACACTAAAATGTCTGTTGCCAGTTATGGGTGGCTAGTCCATACTGAAAAAAAGCACATTTTAGCAACATTTAAACCAACAATATTTTCTTAAGTTTCTAAGTTTCTGCAGAAACACATTAAATTAACTACTACACATTTAGCAATAAGGTCCTAGGTTACTTTACATATCAGCATCCACCCCCACCCTCTCTTCACTCACTGCTTCGGTACCTCAATACACTTCAGAGCACAGATATATTTAACACATCTGATACTCACCAGTGCAGAGGAGTGTAGGTCACCCCCCTTGTCGAAGCAGTCATGAAGAGAGTAAGGTGTGGTATGTGATACTCATAGGACGAGAGCCCCCAGCTTGTATAAGTTATTTTCCCTCCGTCTCTAAATAATAAATGAGATGAGCAGGTTTCCAAAATATAATATTTCTATAATTTATTAAAAAGGTATTATACATAGATACAGCCATACTGGACGAAGCAGACATTCGCCCAGGGTCTCAAATGCCAATTGACAATCTATGTTTGTGTCACGAGCCGCGGCGGCTTCAGGCACCGCCGCGACTCGCTCCTGTCTGTGCCCCTGCAACCCGGCCATCGTCATGACGACCGGGACATCACTTCAGCTGAGTCCCGGCTGTTGCCAAGGCAACGGTCGGGATGCTCTCTGCTTCCCGGCATCTAGTGCAGCCGGGCGCGCGCGCAATACAATTAGTTAGTGCCCAGCTGGGCTGTTCTTCCCCCTGCTGCTCTGATCAATTCTATTGGGCCACATCGATATATAAGGCAGGAAGGGTCAAGCCCTCCCTGCCGGTTATTGTCCCTGCTTCCCAGCACACTACACTGCTTAGTCCTGTTCTCTGACTACCTTCTTGATTATTGTTACCGACCTATTGCCTGGAATTCTGACTTCGATTGATTGCCTGTGACCCTTGACCTCTTGAATCTATACTGACCATGATTGTTTGCTTGTGACCTATGATCTAGTGCCTGGACTCTGACGCTGCCTTCTTGCCTGTGGCCTGTTTGACCCCAGCCTGGACCTTGGTATTACCGCTGCTGGTATCATCACTCAACCTCTGTGTATTCACCTGCACTACGTTCTCACGGTATCAGCTCCTACTACTAGAGTACAAGACCTGGGGGCATCAGAGTACCTGTGAGCGCATCTAGCTCTACGGGAAAAGTGGTTCCTATAGGTGAAGACCTCTGAAACAGTTCTAAGAGCTGATACCTGGGGTGTGAGCCCTAACTATTTGATTAACTTATTATTTTATAGAATATGAAACTCCTTCTAACTTCAAACACACCTTCACAGCTTACATCACTGCTGGCACTATATCATTAAAATAACATGTTCTTTTGGACAGTCATTTATTTGGCCATATCCGGTGATGATTGTGAAATACAATCACATGACAATTATATAATCTGTTTTGCTCATGACTTGTGCAATAATGGAAAAATACTAAAAACATGTCTCTTTTTATGCAATTCTGTATTGTGCAACACTTTCTCTTAAAGACACACAGAAACAAAATTCAAGTTCATTTGTTCATTCTATTGAACTAATTGGTAATATAGGGTTTATGTTAATTATTACTTCGACAGTTTTCCACCCTTTTATATATACATAAAAAGGTACTTTTTCATGTGACTATAATTAATTGAATGGGAGTATATATTTTTGTCAGCACTGATGTTCTCGGATTGGTTTGACTCTCGCAAATATTTGTATACAATACAAACCATACTTTAAACAAGTATACAGAAACAATATTGCCACAATTATTATCACATTAAATTTCATGTAAATATACATTAGGTTAGATAGCCACTTTTCAAGTCCAAAGAACCATATGCTTGGATATAACCATGTCCATGATGAAAAATTTTAAAAGTCTTTATAATAATTTTGTCATCAAAATCCTTCTTCATATTATGGGCGTTGTTTATATAACGTGTAATTATAACTTCTGAATCTGAAGTGTTGTTGATTAGGTAATAAACAATGGACTCCAAGTTCAATTCACTTGGTTATTCTATTGAACTAAATGGTAATATAGGGTTTTTGTTAATTATTACTTCGACAACCTAAAAGATGGCTTTTCGGGGAGTATTTCATTTAAAATGGGATCTTTATGTAAGAGATTCCAATGCTTATATGATTTTTTCAAAAGCTTTACATTTTTGTCCATATTGTGTTGTGATTGCTAATTCTTTCTTATCATGACATTGATGTTTCTTTCTATTATTATCTTTTTTGTCAATAATGTTATGTGCGTATTGTCGCTAACCAATAACGATTGTCGAACCTCGAGTTGTGTTTCCAAAGCACAAAGATTTATTCGCAAATAGTAGAATAAATATGCTCAAGCGAAGAAATAGTAAATACAGCCGTTACTTATCGCAGGCGCTCTGGATCCAGTGCAGTCATTCAATCCTGAAGTCTGGGAACAAGATGTCTGCATGCTGGATCACAAGCTGCTGCTTATATACACAATCAAATACAGTAATACAATGAAGATGGTATAGCTTGCATCTATTGGTCCAGGTCTCAGGAATGTCCAAGGGGTTGTCAATCATTGGCTGGTTCATCCTAAGGAATCCAAAGGAGGGGGTCATCTCTGCAGGGGGTATGCTCTGCTCTTCCCGCCAAGATTCCTTAGTCTTAAGTAGTTCATAATTCCCTATCATTCATAACTTGTGTATGCACTCTGCGATTCCCTCGCAGAGTGATCCAAACAGTAGGATATGTAACAAGGTTCATTATGATACCACTCATGATGTTATTCCTTCAACCCATTCCGTGTATTTCACTAATATGCATGTAACTCTGATATAACATATAAATACTACTATATTTCGACATAACTGACTATGTGTTGCAACTACCATTAATGTGTACTATTTTATAAGTATGCGTGTTTGTGCGAATGTATGGTAAAAGACCAATTACTGTTGCTGCCCCGTGTAGTGGATGCGTACGCCCTTTCACGCCGTAGCGTGCCCTTGTACGTCGATGCGTACCGTACGCATCTTTTCAGACAAAGACAACCAAGTTTGCTAGACTTTAATTGAAATGACTTTATCCAATTATCTGACTTCGACAATAAGTAAGTTTTGTCTCTCAATATCCATCACCTTATTGCAAGCATTTTTTTAATTCCTCCATTGTATAGCCTTTTTCTCTAAAATCTTCTTCCATTCTATCCAATTGTTTTTCCAAAACTCTTTCATCTGAACAATTTCTTTTAACTCTTAAAAATTTACTATAAGGAACTCCCTTAAGCCAGTTATTATGATGTTCACTATTTCTTAACAGATAAGAGTTAACATCAGTTGCTTTACTATGATCTTTAGTTTTTATTTTTCCTTGTTCAATGTAAACACATCCAAGAAGTTCACAAACTCCTTACTTTTAGAGAACGTGAATACAATGTTGTTCTCATTTAAATTAATATATTGAAAAAATGCTTCTAAAGATGATGAATCTCCCTTCCAAATGAAGAAGACATCGTCAATATAGCGATACTAGGATATCAGGTTTGCCCCAAATGTGTTGTCCAACCCTATAAATAGATGTTCCCAGTTAGCCATAAAAAAGGTTGGCATGATTTGGGGCAAACTTGGTGCCCATCGCTGTCCCTGTTTTTTGAAGATAATAGCTGCCATTGAAAAAGAAGTAGTTATTCTCTAAAATAAAACAAATGCCCTCTAAAATAAAACCAATAAGAGGATCTGAGAAATTGGCTTATAATACAGTTTACTTGGAAGGACTTGTGTTTACTTAGCGGTTATATTTATAGTTTAAATCTGATTCTGTGGACTGGTGGGGACAGATATACTCAGGAGAAAATTTTGTTTTGCCTCTTCCTTTTTAATCCCAGAATCAAATTTAGTTATAACTTCTCCTGTGGCAATTTATATTTTAATTAGGATTTTTTTCCAAATTTGCAAGTTATGTGATAATTAGGGATCATTTTAATTACATAATAATTCTTTAATTATGTTATAGCTGTACACCTTGTCTACAGAATAGGTTTGGAGAGGTAGTTTTGGATACTTGATGGTTTTTGTCAAGGGGTGTGTGATATCTGGGTATAGAACCCTGTCAAACAAAATAATCGCGGGAGTGGCGCTCACGGATTCTTAGCAGGAACGCATAAGCGTGAAAGCTGGGACACCCTGTCCTGTATTGTTGTGGTAGGAGGTGATTGTTTTGAAGATTGTGTAGAAAGATGCCTCTAAAGTACATCAGAGATGTCACAGGTGTATATTTTTCGACAAGACGAAAAGAGCAAAAAAGGCGCAAATTGCATTATATGCCGATAGTAACTTTGGGTTGTTACAATATTTTTATGTTACATGGATAGTTCAAGTTGCTTGTATCTTGTAGATTAAGTATACTAGGTAATCCATAGAGGCATTCCGATATGTAACTTTTGTAGAAACACGCCTTTGACAGTTGTTTAGTGGCTTTGGCGACACTTAAATTATGAGCAGATCATGGCCAATGGTTCCCCAGTAACGCCATTATTAGCGAATTTAATAATCGTTATATGATTGAGAACAGCATTTCCACTCAGTAGACAGGGGGACACTCACACAAATTATTAACACACAAGTCTATAACAGGGAATATATGGATTTTATTTTTTTTAATTACTTTAGAAACTCGCAAAGTGTGGTATGTTTAACCTGTATGTTTAACTCTGCTAAAACGTATAGTAATCCCCAGTAGAAAGCATATAATCAGGTTATGTATTGATAAGCTAGGTATAATTACGTGGACCATATCACAGGTCGCTGCAGGTAAAATATGAATATTTATATTATTCAAGATGCCACAGATGTAGTATGTCTAAATTAAGTTTTTTTTTTAGTAAAGCAGGCCACAGGTAGGTATGTACATGGCTGCAAAAGACTTGATTTTAGATGGTAAAATATATTACATTATAAATTCTGAGAAATAAGGTATTATATGTACTCAGAGCATTGAACACTTAATTGCCCTGGTAACATAATTAATAGGGAATAATAAGTAAAATTTGGGTTTTGTCATTGGAGATAGTTGAATGTATAGAAGGAGACGTCCTTGCTGTTATGTCAACAAATGAAAATTGATTTAGCCCTTGCAATCTCTGAGAAATATATGCATTTGTTTTAAAACTGTATATAAGGATATATGGGATAATAGAGAGGTGGTATTTAAAATCCTACTCATTATAAAAACCCAGGTATATACAATTTATAATGGTATATTGCAAAGAACAAATATTAGTAACAGACACACTACCTAGTGGTCACAGGTATGTATTGCAGCCCCTTCATCAGAGTTAGTTGTATTCTGGAAAGGGGCTTGATAAAATATAGATCTGATAATTTTACATGTCATTATTTTGGAGGTGTTTGGCAACATGTAGCATTAGAATTAATGAAATCCCTGGATAATGGTAATGTGTTTAATTGCCTAGGGATAAAAAGGGGGATCCTAATGCACAGTGGTATATGCCACTCAAAAATGTGACATGGAAATTTCCACTTATGTAAGGTTACACGGCATCTGATAAATGCCATCAGAACTGTTGTATCATTGTCACGGGCACTAGGAGTCTTTACCCAGGGATCACCAGGTGATAGGCTTACCAGAGCAGTATAGATGGTAATATGGTACTCTGGTAGCAGGGTGATCACGGAACAGGAAATAGCAGATGATGGAGATGCTCAGGAAAGTCTATGACTAGCAGCACTGGTAATATGGATGTAGAAATACACGAGGAACTGTATGGACAAAGGACACGTGAGGGTAGTCAGTGGTCTGCGGTAGCAAGTTGTACCACTGCTATAGTGAGGAGGAATGTCCAACAGAAACGAGGAGGTGATGAGAGTCAGCGGTCTGCGGATAGCAAGTTGTACCGCTGACTGAGTGAAGGAATGAAATCCAAGTGGAGGTATCCGGGGAGTCAGTGGTCTGCGTTAGCAAGTTGTACCACTGCTATGTGAGAGGATACTGGAACAGGTGACACAGGAAACAGGGATCAGTGGTCTGCCTCTAGCAAGTTGTACCACTGAATATATATGTGAGGAGGAGCACGGGGAGAGACTGCAATACAGAGGATACACGGGCACCTTAAACTTGATCCACAATAACATGCACAATATATTAATGACTGAACAGCACTGCAATAATAGAAAGTCACTTGAGGTAATCCGGCACAAGATAACACAGTCAATGATGGCAATAGTCTCAGCGGATAGTGAACTCCAGAGGAGAACAAACTCAGTCCAGCAAGATATGCAATACACCAGCACAGTCAATGAGAAGTATGCATACCGTGGTTCAGAAGCAGGCTGTCAGACAGGAGTGCAGAGATACCTGAACGGCGGGAGGCCGGCAGGATGCGAAGTCCCTGGAGGGGTGAAGCGGTAATCAAGTAGGTGCAGCACACAGGTAGGTAGACCAGCAGGGGAACAAATACTCAGGAAGCAGTAGTATGTAGAACTGGACTCCTGGAGGACCCTGAAGAGTAGCGATGATCTAGATGAGATGAAAACAGTGAGGCGCAGATCCGATGCAGACTGGCGAGTAGAGACCAGCGGGAACACGGAGAAGCACGGAGAGCGGGTCAGCTGTTGTAGGACGAGTAGAACTGAGAAGTAGCAGCAGCAGGACTCTGCAGATACACGGAGGTAGCGGATAGCAACCAGCAGGTGCAGCAACGATGAAACACGGGAGAGCAGAGCTGAGCTGGAACTGTTGAGCACGGAGAGTAGCGGATAGGAATCAGTTGTAGCAGTCTCGAGGAAACACGGGAGAGATGAGATGAGCTGAAGACTGAAGCGCACGGAGGCAGCGGATAGGAATCAGCCAAACAGTCACGATGAAACACAGGCGAGTTGAAGTGGATTGAAGACTGTAGTGCACGGAGGCAGCGGATAGGAATCAGCTAACAGTCATGATGGCACACAGGTGAGTTGAAGTAGATTGAAGACTGTAGTGCACGGAGGCAGCGGATAGGAATCAGCTAACAGTCACGATGATACATAGCAGAGTTGAAGTGGCTTGAAGACTGTAGTGCATGGAGGCAGCAGATAGGAATCAGCTAACAGTCACGATGATACACAGGAGGGTTGAAGTGGTTAGGAAACCACAGGAGTAGAAGTGGTATGGAAACCACAGGAGTAGAAGTGGTATGGAAACCACAGGAATCAGCAGCGCTGAATACACAAGGAAACACAGGAACACCTTCAGAAGCTCATGGGGAATGAGACTCCAAGATCAGGCAACGTGGTGTTGACCACAGGTGCTTAATATAGGGAGTGTTGCCTGATCTGCCAATTAAGTTAAAGGGACAGGTACTGAAGGGTTTGAAAGGGCTGCGCATGCGCAGACCCTCAGGATGGAGGACGGCCACGGTTCCTAAATGTACGGGAAGAAGCACTCACAGTCCGGTGAGTGACAGTACCCCCCCTTTTAAAGGTGGGCACAGAACGCCTGGAACCGGGCTTGTCCGGATTTTGGGAATAAAACTTCTTAAGAAGAGCTGGGGCGTTGAGATCTTCAGCTTTGATCCATGAACGCTCCTCAGGACCAAAGCCCTTCCAATGAACGAGGAAACGGAGAACTCCTCGCGAAATTTTTGCATCCAATACCTGAGTAATCTCGAAATCTTCCTCCTGATGAACTTGAACTGGCTGAGGTGCTGAAGGAGGATTCGAGAAACGGTTGATGATGAGAGGTTTGAGCAAGGACACATGGAAGGCATTGGAAATACGAAGATTCTTAGGAAGTAGAAGTTTAACACAAACTGGATTTATTACTTGAATGATCCTATATGGACCAATAAAACGAGGAGCGAATTTCATAGATGGGACCTTCAAACGAATATTTTTGGTAGATAACCAGACACGATCTCCAATTTTTAGTGGTGGAATAGCCCGCCTCTTCTTATCTGCGAAAGACTTATATTTGATAGATGTCTTCTTTAAACAGGTTTTGACCTGAGACCAGATATTTTTGAAGGTCTGACAAACAGTCTCTACAGCAGGGACTTGGGTGGGAGGGAGGGCAGGAAATTCCGGAAAAGACGGATGGTGACCGTAAACCACAAAGAATGGAGTTTTGGATGATGACTCATGGTACATGTTGTTATGGGCGAATTCAGCCCAAGGAAGCAATTCTACCCAGTTGTCTTGATTGGCTGATGAGAACATCCTTATAAAGGTCTCGAGATCTTGATTGACCCGTTCAGTTTGTCCGTTTGATTGCGGATGGTAAGAAGATGAGAGTGCTAATCGTATGCCCAAGGTTTTACAAAGGGCCCGCCAGAATCTGGAAACGAATTGTACTCCTCTATCTGACACAATCTCAGACGGACATCCATGGATATGAAAGATTTCTTTAACGAAATGTTCAGCCAGAGTAGATGAGGAAGGCAAACCAGACAAAGGGACAAAATGAGCCATCTTCGAAAATCTGTCTACCACTACCCAAATAGTATTATAATTTTTACTAGGTGGCAGATCGGTAACAAAGTCCATACTAATATGGGTCCAGGGCTTGGACGGAATGGGTAGTGGTTGCAGCAACCCTGCTGGAGTTCTGCGGGAAGATTTAAACTGAGAACACAACTCACAGGAAGCAATAAACTCTTTGACGTCTCTCCTCATCGAGGGCCACCAGTAACTTCGAGAGAGAATCTCAAAGGTCTTGCGTTCACCAGCGTTTCCAGAAAAACGAGAAGAGTGGAACCACGAAAAGATTTTCCTCCTCAAAGTAGGAGGCACGAGGGTCTTCCCAAATGGTAGCATTTTGGTGGAAGAAGCAGCCAGCGAGATACATTTGGGGTCTAGTATAGAATGGTTGGAAAACTCTTCAACGTCAGAGGACGTCACAAAAGCTCGAGATAGAGCGTCAGCTTTCTTGTTCTTGGCAGCTGGTTTGAAGGTTATAATTAATTCGAAACGGGAAAAGAAAAGAGACCATCTTGCTTGACGAGGATTCAAGCATTGAGCAGACTGTAGATATGACAGGTTCTTATGATCCGTGAAAATCGTCACCGGATGACGAGCTCCTTCCAATAAGTATCTCCACTCCTCTAATGCAACTTTGATAGCCAGCAACTCCTTGTCCCCGATCGTATAATCTTTCTCTGCAGGCAGGAGACCCCGAGAGTAAAAGGCACAAGGATGGAATTTTTGTTGCTCCGAGCGTTGGGAGAGAATGGCTCCTAAGCCCACATTAGAGGCATCAACTTCTAGGAAGAAGGGAAGTGTCACATCAGGCTGTCGAAGAATGGGAGCAGAGGAGAAGGACTCTTTAAGAATTTGAAAGGCTTGGAGAGCCTCGGATGACCATTGCTTAGTATTAGCCCCTTTACGAGTCAGGGCCACAATAGGAGATGCAATGGACGAGAAGTCTTGAATGAAGCATCTATAGTAATTGGCGAAACCTAAAAAACGCTGGATAGCACGAAGAGTAGTTGGCTGGGGCCAATGTAATACAGCATTTACCTTGTCTGGATCCATCTTCAGGCCAACTCCGGAAACAATATACCCCAAGAATGGAATCTGGGGCAACTCGAATGAACATTTTTCTAGTTTGCAGAATAATGAATTTTTCCGGAGTCTGGAGAGGACCTCTGCCACATGTTGGTGATGAGAAGGCAGGTCCTGTGAAAAGATCAATATGTCGTCCAGGTAGACAACGACACATACATATAATAAGTCCCGAAAGATCTCATTAACGAAGCCTTGGAAAACAGCGGGGGCATTGCACAACCCGAAAGGCATTACTAGATATTCATAATGCCCATCTCTGGTGTTGAACGCTGTCTTCCATTCGTCACCGGGACGGATTCTAATTAAATTATAGGCACCACGAAGATCCAACTTGGTAAAGATCCGAGCTCCCTTGATGCGATCAAATAACTCAGTGATCAACGGAATGGGATACCGATTCTTAATAGTAATGGCGTTGAGTCCACGAAAATCTATGCAGGGGCGTAGTGATCCATCCTTCTTTTTTACGAAGAAGAACCCGGCTCCAGCGGGAGAGGTGGAAGGTCGAATAAACCGTCGCTGGAGATTCTCCTGGATGTACTCAGATGTGGCTTGAGTTTCAGGTAACGAAAGTGGATAGACCCGACCCCTGGGAGGAGTCTTGCCAGGTAGAAGATCGATCGGACAATCCCAAGAACGATGAGGAGGAAGACGTTCAGACTGAGCTTTATCAAAAACATCGGCAAATGAAGCATACTGAGGAGGGAGTCCCGGTGAGGAAGATGAGATGGAAGATTGCTGTACTTTAAGAGGAATGACTTGAGAAAGACAACGATGATGACATTCAGCTCCCCAAAACGTAACTTGAGGAGTGCGCCAGTCAATCTGGGGAGAGTGACATTGAAGCCATGGAAGGCCTAAGACAATCGGACTTGTCGTAACTGAAGAATTAAAAACGAAATTTCTTCATGGTGTAGCACACCAATCTGAAGTGTTACTGGAGACGTACTCTGAGTGATGAGACCATTGATGAGACGTGATCCATCTATAGCAGTCACAGTAATCGGTGTTTTCAAAGTAATCACTGGTAGGGACCACTGATTCACTAGGGATTTAGAAATGAAATTTCCTGCTGCTCCAGAATCAATCAATGCCTGTGACTCAAAGGATTTGGTAGCAAAGGAAATCGTAACATCAAAAGCGCAGACTTTTAATTTCATAGAAGATGGAGAGGACTCCAGGGACCCTAACTTCACCTCTCCAGAACTAGTTAGGGCCTGGCATTTCCCGACTTCTTAGGGCAAGAACTGAGCATATGTGTGGAATCAGCACAATAGATACAAAGCCTATTCTTTACTCTTCGTTTCTTCTCTTCTAAAGATAATTTGGAACGTCCTATCTCCATGGGAATCACGGAAGGTGAAGCTGGACGAAACTGAGGGGTTGAGCGAAGAGGTGCTTTAACAGGAGTTGTTTTCTCAGATTCTCTTTCACGAAACCTCATGTCTACACGGTGGCAAAGAGAGATCAAATCTTCTAGTGACGAAGGAAGCTCTTGGGTAGTCAGTGCATCTTTAATTTTATCGAAGAGCCCCTGCCAGAAGGCGGCAATTAATGCTTCAGTGTTCCACTGAAGTTCAGAGGCTAATATCCTAAATTGAATGACGTACTGGCCTACTGTATGAGAACCTTGACGTAAACGAAGAATGCTGGAAGCAGCGGAGGTCACACGACCTGGTTCATCGAATACACTTCGGAACATAGAAATGAATTTGGCACTATCTTGTAATACAGGATCGTTTCTCTCCCACAGAGGGGAGGCCCAAGCCAGAGCTTGTCCAGAAAACAATGAGATAAGATAGGCCACTCTGGAACGGTGGGTAGAAAAATTTTGAGGTTGGAGCTCAAAATGAACTGAGCATTGGTTAAGGAAACCCCTACAAGTTTTGGGGTCTCCATCGTACTTTGACGGAGTAGGCAGGTGAAGCGTGGGAGCTGTAGACACCTGGGATGGCACTGGGGAAACGGAGGAAAGCACAGGAGCTTCAACATTAGCTGTAACAGGCTGTCCAGATGGTCCTTGGGAGGCTAACGACTGGTAGCATTGAAGTAACAGCTGTTGGCGAGCATCCTGTTGCTCCACACGGGTGACCAGATGCTGCAGCATCTCTTTGGCTGTAGGTTCCGTATCTGGGTCTGTCATGGCCTGATCTTACTGTCACAGGCACTAGGAGTCTTTACCCAGGGATCACCAGGTGATAGGCTTACCAGAGCAGTATAGATGGTAATATGGTACTCTGGTAGCAGGGTGATCACAGAACAGGAAATAGCAGATGATGGAGATGCTCAGGAAAGTCTATGACTAGCAGCACTGGTAATATGGATGTAGAAATACACGAGGAACTGTATGGACAAAGGACACGTGAGGGTAGTCAGTGGTCTGCGGTAGCAAGTTGTACCACTGCTATAGTGAGGAGGAATGTCCAACAGAAACGAGGAGGTGATGAGAGTCAGCGGTCTGCGGATAGCAAGTTGTACCGCTGACTGAGTGAAGGAATGAAATCCAAGTGGAGGTATCCGGGGAGTCAGTGGTCTGCGTTAGCAAGTTGTACCACTGCTATGTGAGAGGATACTGGAACAGGTGACACAGGAAACAGGGATCAGTGGTCTGCCTCTAGCAAGTTGTACCACTGAATATATATGTGAGGAGGAGCACGGGGAGAGACTGCAATACAGAGGATACACGGGCACCTTAAACTTGATCCACAATAACATGCACAATATATTAATGACTGAACAGCACTGCAATAATAGAAAGTCACTTGAGGTAATCCGGCACAAGATAACACAGTCAATGATGGCAATAGTCTCAGTGGATAGTGAACTCCAGAGGAGAACAAACTCAGTCCAGCAAGATATGCAATACACCAGCACAGTCAATGAGAAGTATGCATACCGTGGTTCAGAAGCAGGCTGTCAGACAGGAGTGCAGAGATACCTGAACGGCGGGAGGCCGGCAGGATGCGAAGTCCCTGGAGGGGTGAAGCGGTAATCAAGTAGGTGCAGCGCACAGGTAGGTAGACCAGCAGGGGAACAAATACTCAGGAAGCAGTAGTATGTAGAACTGGACTCCTGGAGGACCCTGAAGAGTAGCGATGATCTAGATGAGATGAAAACAGTGAGGCGCAGATCCGATGCAGACTGGCGAGTAGAGACCAGCGGGAACACGGAGAAGAACGGAGAGCGGGTCAGCTGTTGTAGGACGAGTAGAACTGAGAAGTAGCAGCAGCAGGTCTCTGCAGATACACGGAGGTAGCGGATAGCAACCAGCAGGTGCAGCAACGATGAAACACGGGAGAGCAGAGCTGAGCTGGAACTGTTGAGCACGGAGAGTAGCGGATAAGAATCAGTTGTAGCAGTCTCGAGGAAACACATGAGAGATAAGATGAGCTGAAGACTGAAGCGCACGGAGGCAGCGGATAGGAATCAGCTAACAGTCATGATGGCACACAGGTGAGTTGAAGTAGATTGAAGACTGTAGTGCACGGAGGCAGCGGATAGGAATCAGCTAACAGTCACGATGATACATAGCAGAGTTGAAGTGGCTTGAAGACTGTAGTGCACGGAGGCAGCGGATAGGAATCAGCTAACAGTCACGATGATACACAGGAGGGTTGAAGTGGTTAGGAAACCACAGGAGTAGAAGTGGTATGGAAACCACAGGAGTAGAAGTGGTATGGAAACCACAGGAATCAGCAGCGCTGAATACACAAGGAAACACAGGAACACCTTCAGAGGCTCATGGGGAATGAGACTCCAAGATCAGGCAACGTGGTGTTGACCACAGGTGCTTAATATAGGGAGTGTTGCCTGATCTGCCAATTAAGTTAAAGGGACAGGTACTGAAGGGTTTGAAAGGGCTGCGCATGCGCAGACCCTCAGGATGGAGGACGGCCACGGTTCCTAAATGTACGGGAAGAAGCACTCACAGTCCGGTGAGTGACAATCATTATATAAGGACTAAATAGGGAATCACATAATTGTATTTGACTAGAGATGAGCGCACTCGGATTTCTGAAATCCGAGCCCACCCGTACGTTGCGGATCCGAGCCGGATCCGAGACAGATCCGGGTATTCCCGCCAATTGCAAAACTGAAACCGAGGCTCTGAGTCATAATCCTGCTGTCGGATCTCGCGATACTCGGATACTATAAATTCCCCGCTAGTCGCCGCCATCTTCACTCGGGCATTGATCAGGGTAGAGGGAGGGTGTGTTAGGTGGTCCTCTGTCCTGCTATATCTCGTGCTGTTCAGTTCTGTGCTGTGCTCTGTGTTCTGCTCAGTCCAGTGGTGCTATGTCCTGTGCTCTGTCCTTCTGAGTTCAGTGGTGCTGCTGGGTCCTGTGCTGTGTCCTGTTCAGTCCAGTGGTGCTGTGTCCTGTGCTCTGTCCTTCTAAGGGCATTGTTATTTCCCCATTATTCCCAAATTATAAAAAGTTTCAAAAAAAGTAATTATAAAAAATAAATATCCCAAAACAATCCTGCAGTATAAGCCCATTGGTACTGCTATATTACAAAGTTCACTCATTCTGCAGTATAAGTCCATTGGTACTGCAATATTACAAATTTCACTGATTCTGCAGTATAAGTCCAGTGGTACTGCTATATTACAAAGTTCACTCATTCTGCAGTATAAGTCCAGTGGTACTGTAATATTACAAAGTGCACTCATTCTGCAGTATAAGTCCATTGGTACTGCAATATTACAAAGTTCACTCATTCTGCAGTATAAGTCCATTGTTGTTACTGCCATATTACAAATTTCACTGATTCTGCAGTATAAGTCCAGTGGTACTGCTATATTACAAAGTTCACTCATTCTGCAGTATAAGTCCATTGGTACTGCAATATTACAAAGTTCACTCATTCTGCAGTATAAGGTCAGTGGTACTGTAATATTACAAAGTTCACTCATTCTGCAGTATAAGTCCATTGTTGTTACTGCCATATTACAAATTTCACTGATTCTGCTGTATAAGTCCAGTGGTACTGCTATATTACAAAGTTCACTCATTCTGCAGTATAAGTCCAGTGGTACCGCTGTATAACTCCAGTCCAGTGGTACTCTCCTGTGCCGCATATAATTTTTAAAGGCTTTGCCGAGTGTGTGTGGCTTCGGGGTACACTCTCTTGTGCTACATATAATGCAGAACAAAAATTTGGAGGATAAAGTAGGGAAAAATCAAGACCCACTTCCTCCTAATGCTGAAGCTGCTGCCACTAGTCATGACATAGACGATGAAATGCCATCAACGTTGTCTGGCAAGCCCGATGCCCAATCTCCTAGTACAGGGCATGTAAAATCCAAAAAGCCCAAGTTCAGTAAAAGTAGCAAAAAGAGAAACTTAAAATCATCTGAGTAGAAACATAAAGTTGCCAATATGCCATTTACGACACGCAGTGGCAAGGAACGGATTAGCTTCACCCAAGGAAATAAGCCCTCCTCCCACCCCTACAAAAAATTTAAGAGAGTTATGCTGTCAGCAACGACACAGCAAACAACTCTGCCTTCTAAAGAGAAATTATCACAAATCCCCAAGGCGAGTCCAACGGTGTTGGTGGTTGCGAAGCCTGACCTTCCCATCACTGTACGGGAAGAGGTGGCTCCTTCCACCATTTGCAGCATGCTCTCTGCATATGCTGGAAGGATCACCCACAGTCCAGTTACAGATTTGGCTAATGAAGGTGTGAATGTTGTACACCGGGAGGAGGATATTGATGTAGCTGGCGCTGAGGAGGATATTGATGATTATGATGCAGACAGATACCAAATTGCCTTTCTCAATTTCTATTTATATTCTAGATTATATAACGGCTGAATAGTTTTCTATTTTACTCCTAGTGGAGAGGGGATCTAATGCAGACAGATACCAACCTGCCTTTGTCCATTTCTTTGTATATTTGAATTTCTAGTTTTACAGTCTATGCAGGCTGCTTTTTTTATAATTCAACTACAAGTGTAGGGCGGGGGGGGGGGGGGGGGGCATAGATAGCCACCAAAGTAAAGTGGTCCATTTAATTTCACTTTCTAGCTCCACAGTCTGTGCAGCCTGCTTTTTTTTATCTTCAAAGTATTTATAAGCTTGGCAATCTAAATTAACAAGAGGTAGTGACGTGCTAGAACTCCACCCTCTATATGCTGCAGAGGATGGAGGAGCATCAAAAGGCCATTCAAGCCTACACAGCCACCTACGACATAGGAAAAGGAGTGTGGATGCGCCTGAGTCAAGCGCACTGGAGAATGATTTCCGTGTTGTGCAAGGTTCGGCAGCCATTTGAACTTGCCACACAAGAAGTCAGTTCCGACACTGCCAGCTTGAGTCAGGTGATTCCCCTGATCAGGCTTTTGCAGAAGCAGCTGGAGAAAGTGAGGGAGGAGCTGGTACACCATTGCGATTCCACCAAGCATGTAGCTCTTGTGGATGAAGCCCTTCGTACGCTTTGCCAGGATCCGAGGGTGGTCAGTCTTTTAAAGTCAGAGGAATACATTCTGGCCACCTTTCTCGATCCTCGGTTTAAAGCGTATGTTGTGTCTCTGTTTCCGGCGGACACAAGTCTACAGCGGTGCAAAGACCTGCTGGTCAGGAGATTGTCCTCTGAAGAGGACCGTGACATGCCACCAGCTCCACCTTCATTTTCATCACTGTTTCTGCAGTTCCAAAAAGGAGGAACTGCCATTTCTATTGCTACCTTCTTTCTTTCTGTATTTCCTGTGTACTGTGGTCTGTTTTGCTAAGGGCATTGTTATTTCCAAGTTATCCAAAAGTTCTAAAAAAACAAATTTAAATTTATAAAAAAAATTATAAAAAAATAATTTAAAAAAAAATTAAAAAAATTCCAAAAATAATTGGAAAAAAATATTACAAAATTTTAAAAAATCTAGCTTGTACTGCTATTTAAAAGTCTAACTATGATCATTCACTGTTGCTGTACCCAAAAATAATAGGTACTACTATTAAAGTACAGTCCAGTGGTACTCTCCTGTGCCGCAGATAATTTGTAAAAGCTTTGCCGAGTGTGTGTAGTTATGTATCACAGGTTTTAAGAAGAGGCACAACACTGACAACCTGTTAGAGAAACTGAGGTAAATAATCTCTCTGTGGCTCACCCCACTTAGACTCTCCTGGGGATTCGAATAACTGCCATTTCTATTACTACCTTCTTTCTTTCTCTATTTAAAAAATAATAATAAATAACTGCCATTTCTAGTACTACCTTCTTTCTTTCTATATTTAAAACAAAAAAAACCTGTCATTTCTATTACTACGTTAATTGTTTGTGCAGTCACAAAAAAGAGGAACTGCGCCCTTAACTGCTATGTTGGTTTTAGACGTCCATCCGGTGTCCGCCATCTGTTCCCTGGAATTCAGACCAGTTGAGGGTTTTTTTATTATATTGTGGGGACCACTCCACTACGCAGTCCAGATACTTTTTTGGTGGAATTCAGACCAGTTGAGGTTTTTTTTATTATATTGTGGGGACCACTCCACTACGCAGTCCAGATACTTTTTTGGTGGAATTCAGACCAGTTGAGGGATTTTTTATTATATTGTGGGGACCACTCCACTACGCAGTCCAGATACTTTTTTGGTGGAATTCAGACCAGTTAAGGGATTTTTTATTATATTGTGGGGACCACTCCACTACGCAGTCCAGATACTTTTTTGGTGGAATTCAGAACAATTGGGCTTTTTTTATTATATTGTGGGGACCACTCCACTACGCAGTCCAGATACTTTTTTGGTGCAATTCAGACCAGTTGAGGTTTTTTTTTATTATATTGTGGCCCCGGTATCAAATTGGGTACCGGGGCCACTCCACTACGCAGTCCAGATACTTTTTTGGTGGAATTCAGACCAGTTGAGGTTTTCTTTATTATATTGTGGGGACCACTCCACTACGCAGTCCAGATACTTTTTTGGTGGAATTCAGACCAGTTGAGGGTTTTTTATTATAATGTGGGGACCACTCCACTACGCAGTCCAGATACTTTTTTGGTGGAATTCAGACCAGTTGAGGGTTTTTTTATTATATTGTGGGAACCCCTCCACTACGCAGTCCAGATACTTTTTTTGGTGGAATTCAGACCAGTTGAGGGGTTTTTTATTATATTGTGGGGACCACTCCACTACGCAGTCCAGATACTTTTTTGGTGGAATTCAGACCAGTTGAGGTTTTTTTTATTATATTGTGGGGACCACTCCACTACGCAGTCCAGATACTTTTTTGGTGGAATTCAGACCAGTTGAGGGTTTTTTTATTATATTGTGGCCCCGGTATCAAATTGGGTACCGGGGCCACTCCACTACGCAGTCCAGATACTTGTTTGGTGGAATTCAGAACAATTGGGCTTTTTTTATTATATTGTGGGGACGACTCCACTACGCAGTCCAGATAGTTTTTTGGTGGAATTCAGACCAGTTGAGGGTTTTTTTTATTATATTGTGGGGACCACTCCACTACGCAGTCCAGATACTTTTTTGGTGGAATTCAGACCAGTTGAGGGTTTTTTTATTATATTGTGGGGACCACTCCACTACGCAGTCCAGATACTTGTTTGGTGGAATTCAGACCAGTTGAGGGATTTTTTATTATATTGTGGGGACCACTCCACTACACAGTCCAGATACTTTTTTGGTGGAATTCAGAACAATTGAGGTTTTTTTTATTATATTGTGGCCCCGGTATCAAATTGGGTACCGGGGCCACTCCACTACGCAGTCCAGATACTTGTTTGGTGGAATTCAGAACAATTGGGCTTTTTTTATTATATTGTGGGGACCACTCCACTACGCAGTCCAGATAGTTTTTTGGTGGAATTCAGACCAGTTGAGGGTTTTTTTATTATATTGTGGGGACCACTCCACTACGCAGTCCAGATACTTTTTTGGTGGAATTCAGACCAGTTGAGGTTTTTTTTTATTATATTGTGGGGACCACTTCACTACGCAGTCCAGATACTTGTTTGGTGGAATCCAGACCAGTTGAGGGATTTTTTATTATATTTGTGGGGACCACTCCACTACACAGTCCAGATACTTGTTTGGTGGAATTCAGAACAATTGAGGTTTTTTTTATTATATTGTGGCCCCGGTATCAAATTGGGTACCGGGGCCACTCCACTACGCAGTCCAGATACTTGTTTGGTGGAATTCAGAACAATTGTTTTTTTTTATTATATTGTGGGGACCACTCCACTACGCAGTCCAGATACTTTTTTGGTGCAATTCAGACCAGTTGAGGGTTTTTTTATTATATTGTGGCCCCGGTATCAAATTGGGTACCGGGGCCACTCCACTACGCAGTCCAGATACTTTTTTGGTGGAATTCAGACCAGTTGAGGGTTTTTTTACTATATTGTGGGGACCACTCCACTACGCAGTCCAGATACTTTTTTGGTGGAATTCAGACCAGTTGAGGTTTTTTTATTATATTGTGGGGACCACTCCACTAAGCAGTCCAGATACTTTTTTGGTGGAATTCAGACCAGTTGAGGGGTTTTTTATTATATTGTGGGGACCACTCCACTACGCAGTCCAGATACTTTTTTGGTGGAATTCAGACCAGTTGAGGGGTTTTTTATTATATTGTGGCCCCGGTATCAAATTGGGTACCGGGGCCACTCCACTACGCAGTCCATATACTTGTTTGGTGGAATTCAGAACAATTGGGCTTTTTTTATTATATTGTGGGGACCACTCCACTACGCAGTCCAGATACTTTTTTGGTGGAATTCAGACCAGTTGAGGTTTTTTTTATTATATTGTGGGGACCACTCCACTACGCAGTCCAGATACTTGTTTGGTGGAATTCAGACCAGTTGAGGGATTTTTTATTATATTGTGGGGACCACTCTACTACGCAGTCCAGATACTTGTTTGGTGGAATTCAGAACAATTGAGGTTTTTTTTATTATATTGTGGCCCCGGTATCAAATTGGGTACCGGGGCCACTCCACTACGCAGTCCAGATACTTGTTTGGTGGAATTCAGAACAATTGTTTTTTTTTTTATTATATTGTGGGGACCACTCCACTACGCAGTCCAGATACTTTTTTGGTGGAATTCAGACCAGTTGAGGTTTTTTTTATTATATTGTGGGGACCACTCCACTATGCAGTCCAGATACTTGTTTCGTGGAATTCAGACCAGTTGAGGGATTTTTTATTATATTGTGGGGACCACTCCACTACGCAGTCCAGATACTTGTTTGGTGGAATTCAGAACAATTGAGGTTTTTTTTATTATATTGTGGCACCGGTATCAAATTGGGTACTGGGGACACTCCACTACGCAGTCCAGATACTTGTTTGGTGTGTCGAAGTCAGCAAATTGGATAAAGTCATTTCAATTAAAGTCGAGCAAACTTGTTTGTCTTTGTCTGAAAAGATGCGTACGGTACGCTACGGCGTACAAGGGCATGCTACTGTGTGAAAGGGCGTACGCAGCTACTACACGTGGCAGCAACAGTAAAAGGTCTTTTATCATACATTCGCATAAACACGCATACTTATAAAATAGTACACATTAATGGTAGTTGCAACACATAGTCAGTTATGTTCGAAATATAGTAGTATTTATATGTTATATTAGAGTTACATGCATATTAGTGAAATACACGGAACAGGTTGAAGGAATCACATCATGAGTGGTATCACAATGAACCTCGTTACGTATCCTACTGTTTGGTTCACTCTGCGAGGGAATCGCAGAGTGCATACACAAGTTATGAATAATAGGGAATTATGAACTACTTAAGACTAAGGAATCTTGGCGGTAAGAGCCGAGCATACCCCCTGGAGAGGTGACCCCCTCCTTTGGATTCCTTAGGATGAACTAGCCAATGATTGACAACCCCTTGGACCTTCCTGAGACCTGGACCAATAGATGCAAGCTATACCATCTTCATTGTATTACTGTATTTCGTTGTGTATATAAGCAGCAGCTTCACATCCAGTGTTCAGACATCTTGTCCCCAGACTTCAGGATTGAATGCTGCACACTGGATCCAGAGCGCCTGCGATAAGTAACGGCTGTATTTATTATCACTTCGCTTGAGCATATTATTCTACTATTTGCGAATAAATCTTTGTGCGTTGGAAACACAAATCGAGGTTCGACAATCGTTATTGGTTAGCGACAATACGCACATAACAGGTGGAATTCAGAACAATTATTTTTTTAATAATAATGTGGGGACCACTCCACTACGCAGTCCAGATACTTTTTTGGTGGAATTCAGACCAGTTGAGGGTTTTTTTATTATATTGTGGGGACCACTCCACTACGCAGTCCAGATACTTTTTTGGTGGAATTCAGACCAGTTGAGGGTTTTTTATTATATTGTGGGGACCACTCCACTATGCAGTCCAGATACTTTTTTGGTGGAATTCAGACCAGTTGAGTGTTTTTTTATATTGTGGGGACCACTCCACTACGCAGTCCAGATACTTTTTTGGTGGAATTGAGACCAGTTGAGGGTGATATATTGTGGCCCCGGTACCAAATTGGGTACCGGGACCACTCCACTAAGCAGTCCAGAAAGCTACCTCGGTGAAACTTTTTGGACTAAAAACAATATTGTGAGGTGTGAGGGTGTTCAGAATAGACTGGAAATTAGTGGAAATGATTGTTATTGAATGTTATTGAGGTTAATAATAGCGTAGGAGTGAAAATAAGCCCAAAAACTTGATTTTGGAACTTTTCATGCTTTTTTCAAAATTAATCCGAATCCAAAACCTTAAATCCGAACCAAAACCTTTCGACAGGTGTTTTGCGAAACAAATCCGAACCCAAAACATCAAGCAAATCCGAACCCAAAACACAAAACACGAGACACCAAAAGTGACCGGTGCACATCCCTAATGTAGACATGGTTAATTAGAGTCAAAGAGAAACCCAGGGCATGAATATTAGTGCTTGTTGATGACAGACACAAATTTTTAAAAGTTTGTGTTTATAAATACCCGTAAAACCGAGTTAAATAAAATAAACCCCAGTGAGTTGTAGTTTTATTCACCAGGATCAGGGGGACTGATATGGATCATATAATAGATTTAAGCAGTGATTGTTTACCAACTGCAGTAAAAGTTTCAAAACAAAATGGTGGTTTAGTGATTTTGTTGCATTAATCTTTGCTGGCCAGTAGAGGCAATAACGTGCCTAAATCAGTTTTTTTAGAAAGTACATCAGTAGTGGATATACAGATCCGCTACCCAGCAAAGGTGGTTATGTACAAAATTTCTAAAGCTTTTAAGTGTTTAAAGAGGTTCTTCAGAGGGAAATTGCCATCAACAATATACTAAATGGGTAAATCTCTAAACATCGTGTGTCCTTGGAGATATGATTAGGTGAGATGACGTTATGTGACATAAATGTATTATGTATACTCACAGTTCTTTCTTTCTCCACAGGTAACTAAGAACAGGATTCCTTTTTTTTTCCTTCCCAACTGATACATAGATCATTGGAAATGAGAAAAAGGGGGATAATGGTAATGCTAAGAAGGGTATAAAAATTTGAAAGTTTCCCAGGTACATGGAAACTTTGAAGGAATTTTTATGGTAATGTAATAAGATAAGGCAGTCTACAGATCCCTGGCACCACCTAGTGGTCAAAACTATGTGAAGTTTGGTCCATAATACTCGCAAAGGACAGAAAAATGTTTGTTTGGTTTTTTTTTTCAATTCCATAATGATGGTAACACCTGGAATGAAATTCATAAGTCAACAGAGGGGACGGGATAGGATTCTAACCATGCTCGGAAGGGAGAATTCCCAGAAGAGTATTTTGTTTTTCTTCCCATATTAGGTACCAAGAAGTGGACAGCTGCAGAGGATATCAGAATGCCACAAGTGGACCGGACACAGGAACGACAGATGGGTAGGAAAAAGTAAAAATTTCAAAACAACTGATATATTCTTTTCTCTCCTACAAGATGGATGAGAATTAAGACGTTGCCCAACTGTAGCAGATGATATCCCTGACAGATGACACGAGATCCTGAACCGGTCGTTAAGGACACAGAATGGCAGGACTTGGACACAGATGACATCCAAACCAGATGTCAAAGAGGACTGTACCCCACAAGACTTCCCCCCATCATACTTGGCGAAGATGATGACATCATGAAGAGACACCAAAGATGGAACAACCTTCGGATCTTAGATTTAATTGTTGAGGGATAATTTATTGGGGAGTACCTTGACATGTGTTGATTTTTTCTCCTAAGACAAGGTTTTTTCATGGCAACGTAGGAGACCCATTAGCGTCTCCGCCCTTTCTTACTTGATATGTGCACTAAAAATTGCCTTACCATAATTAATCCCAAACTCAAATATATATATGTATATGTAGCCGTATTGACCACCTGTTCTCACACACTCATACATGTTGCATACAATGACTAGGATCACTAGGAACACTGATAAGAGATGAGAAAATGTCAGTCTAACTGTAATGACAGACAACTGACATCAGGGGGAAAGATAAAGAGTACATAAATAATCTATTATTTATGTTTCATTTTATAACATATAACAGAGTCAACTACAATTTGAATTAGCACACTGACTAGGAACCAGCCTTCCCCCCCATTGCAAACATTTGGCCTGCTTGTAAAAACCAGATAAACAGGTTTTGAATACAGTTGGTCAGTAATTAGGTGAGACAATGAATGCTGTGACCAATTCCTGTAGCAAGGCTCTAGACTCCGCCCACAAAGGTTTTTTTACTACACATAGAGAAATTAGCCAGCTCTCCATGCTTAATTCCTGAACGGAGAGGTCATGCTGCATCTAGGTGAACTGGCCAACATAGGCCCTAACTAGTGTGAATGATGGAGCCTGAATGTAGTAAAAGGTGAGTGAGTATCGATACATGAATGTTATGAAATTTTAAGTGAGAATGAAAGTGTGAATACAGATGGTAAATGTGATTGGATTGATATGGATAGAGTTACACAAATGCATGCCTGGTTGGGATAAATGAAAGCATAAAGCATTTATGTGATACATAGTTCTGTGGTTCAGTATTGGTTTCATGACTTGTAATAATGATGCAATTCTGTGATTTGTAGAGTGCTGTACTATACATAGTTTGAATTTCTGTTGTGCCTGGGATCGATTGGTTAGGCTTTGGTCATGGAAGCATTTGTGTTATACATGGTTCTGTATTGGTTAGGCTTTGGTCATGGAGACATTTGTGCTATGCATGGTTCTTTGTTGGTTAAGCTTTGGTCCTGGAAACAGTGATGGATTTAGTAAGTGAGGCCTTGTGAGCCGAAATGTGTTTATAACAAAGCATGGCAAGTCAGCCATTTTGGATGGTGACTACATTGGAAGAAGTTTTATAATGGACTTTGAAGGAAGTGAGTTTGCTTTATGCAGATTAATGTCCATGCACAGAAAGTTATGGATTATGAAGTGATCAGATCGTTAAATATAACATTTTGTTTGCTGTGTTGGTTTACGCATAGAAAGTGCAGGTTTTGTTGGCTATGTTGGTTTATGCATAGAAAGTGGAGTAGTTTGAACTGGTTGTAACCATGTGTTTAAAAATGGCCGCTGGACTTTGGGTGCGGTGTGCATGCTGGTCTGTATGTATTCTCCCCTCCCCCTTCACTACACAATGCACACACACACACACACCTTTAGACAATAGTTACTCAAAACACACACACAATTGCATATATATGTACTGTATATTACAGGCAATAAGTGTTATATATTGCACAAAATCTATATTTTGTGTACAATATTGTTACGCTGTTTATTGTTCTATAATATAATACAACACACTTTAAATGAAGCTATATCTTTTTGTGATTATTCTTGAAGTCTGTGGATATAAGGGAATATAAGAATGATGTTTCTTGGGTCAATTTAGAAATACCTTTTGCGAGGAGTTGGTTGACGGTAATAGTCCTATATATAACGGTATTAGCTGGTCATACATACATTTGCTAGAATATTATGGAATTTGGAACCCAAAACGGGGGAAAAACCCCTTTAACAGTTATATAAATAGTGAACATCATAATAACTGCCTTAAGGGAGTTTCTTATAGTCAATTTTTAAGAGTTAAAAGAAATTGTTCACTTGAAAGAGTTTTGGAAAAACAATTGGATAGAATGGAAGAAGATTTCAGAGAAAAAGGCTATACAATGGAGGAAAAAAAAAAAGCATGGAATAAGGTGATGGATATTGAGAGACAAAACTTACTTATTGACAAAAAAGATAATAGTAGAAAGGAACATCAATGTCATGATAAGATAGAATTACTAAAGGATTTTTTAGGTGTGGGGAATGTATAGGATGTAAGAGAATTAAGAATTATACCTCAAATATGAAAGAATTCTCACATAGGGGAATCACATATAAGATAAATGAGTTTATCACCTGTAATACCAACAATGTCATATATGTCTTAGAATGCAAATGTGGTCTGTTATATATAGGTAAAACATCAAGAAGCCTTAAAAAACGAATATCAGAGCATCAAGATCGGTAAAGAAACATACTCTGTATCTCTACATTATAAATCCTGCCATGGAAGTTCGCCTAGTAGTATTGTGAATTTTTGGGGGATCCAAGCTATGTTACCGAATTGGAAATATAGAAATTTAGAGAACCAACTAGCTAAAGCAGAGATGACATGGATGTATAACCTTAAAACTCTGGCTCCTAATGGTTTAAACGTTGAGTTTGAGCTTAAATGGTTTCTTAATTGAACATTTACTTGTTCTTTTATCTTTTTTTGTAGGATCGATGTTTCTTTTGTGGATCCTGATGAATCTCTGTTGATATATGATTTGTATATTGATGTTGCTAGGAAATCTATGTCTATTTGTAAGACTGTAATTTGTATGATGTTATATTTTTCAATGTCTCCTGTAGGCCTGTTAATACTAATATGATCTTTGCATTCATGTTGCTAATATAATTAGGTTTATTCACACGATTGTTTACCTAGACAATGTGGTGTCTATTTGATCATATCCATCTGTATGTATTGATACCTATTGTCATGTGTTATTCAAATATTTATGATGCTATCCATTTTTTCCATTATTAAAATGTGAAATATGTCATAATTGTGCTTATTTTTGTTTTATGAGGTGTAATAAACACATGGGCTCTAGTCATATCCCAATCACGATCTCCATACATTTTGGACATTATTAGTGGAAATCCCTTTGATTTCCTAATGGATGTAAATTATCCCCATTTAACATCTTAGTGTATTCCCCCAAGTTTTTGGGGAATTGTTTTTTCCCTTTGTTGTTTAGGAGGATGGTGTTCAGAGGCACACTATGCGGAGGTGGAATGAAGATTGCGCTCCACTTATCTATTTATAAAAAATAAAAAATTCACATTTTTTATGAGATCTCTAATGAGATACTATTATGGCAATATAAGCCACCGAAATGGAAATTGGAACGCATTTGCGCTCCATTTACAACTAAGAAACCCAAAACCGGAAGTGAGGAAATGCCACTAAGAATTATAAACCCGAAATTAAGCAGTGGAACGCATATGTGTTCCACATGGCCCTATGATGACCCGCAAACCGGAAGTGAGGGTGGAACGCAAATGACGTCCCCTTCGAGGTTTGCAAGATATTTTATATTAAGGGAAAAATATGTTGAACCACAAGACAGAGGGGAGATTTAACTAAGAGGGAGAGGTATGCTAGTGGATCTGACTGGAGGATATGTGTCATAAAGATTTTGTCCATTTTTGTCCAATTGGTAATATACTGACTCAGCCTGTATGTATAATATAAGGATCTTTTGGCTTTCTAAGAGATTTAAGATTGTTTATAATGCTATGTGTAGTGGATTTTTGTTTTGATGTGATGAAAATGATATATTTATGATGTATAGATATGACCTTTTGAACTTGGGTAAAATCAACCTGTATAAAAAGGAACTCATTTTATATTAGCCCTATCCTTGATAAAGACCTATACTAAGAGGTTGAAACGCGTTGGTTAATAGGGCTGATATATCTGGAACCTGAGAGAACCCTATCTACATCATCTGGATAATTATGAAAGTGGAGCCTGTATATCCCGGGAACTTATAACTACAAGCTTCTTATTCATTTTTGTCTGGTAGGGACCCTCATGATCCTACGTTTCAGTTTTTATATATATTTTTATATATATTTTATCATTTTACTTTTGTTTTATATGCTATGTACATGTAATAAATATCATAGTCAAAACTGTATCACACTAGATCCGCTTGTTTTTTCTCTTGTATCTGATATTGAAAATATCTATCTGGGAAGAACTTTTGAATATCCCCTGGAGGACCTTAAAGAAATCTGAAACCAGGCCTACTATCTCTTTCTATATTGTAAGTGTTATCACTTAAAGAGTTGGGTGAAAATGTCATATACCGTATACTACATTGAACACGTTTAATACTCTAGGCACTTATTTATTGAGTATCTGGTAAGTGGATTCACATAAGAACAATATTCTGAATAGAAGCTGATCACGTCATAAAAAGAGCTATTTTCATCAAGTTATAGTTACAATATCACACTATGTTGTATTTTGTATTTTTTCTATGTTATATCATCATCGTACATAAAATGGAGTGAAAGATCAAAACACTGTGATCCACGGATCTGCTTCTTCAAAAACAAGTATTTTAAACATTTTTTTTCCACTTTATTATTTTTCACTTGTGTATGTTATTAGGTTGTGTAAATTTCATCTGTATATATGAATTTTTTCATTCTTGGGATACATTTATGTGATTACAGTCAGTAGCGCTGAATTAACCCTATATATATACATTTGATCATCATCATTATATTCATTATAATTGTCATATTCATCATCATATTCAACTTCATATTCATCATCATCATCATCTTCATATTAATCATAATCATCATATTCATCATTATATTCATCATTATATTCTTGATGGCCATCATCATCAGTATCATCATCATATTCATCATCATATTCGTCATCATATTCATCATCATCATCAAATTCATCATAATCATCATCATCATCATCATATTAATCATAATCATCATATTCAACATTATATTCTTGATGGTCATCATCATCAGTATCATAATTCATCATAATCATCATCACATTCATCATATTTATCAACATAATTGTCATCATCATCAAATTAATTATCATCATCATCATCATTATAATCATATCATATTCATCATCATCATCATATTCATCATTATCATCATCATATTCATATTCATCATCATATTCATCATCATCAAATGTATCATATTCATCATCAAATTCATTATCATCATCATCATATTCATATTCATCATTTTCACAATCATTATCATATTCATCATAATCATAATCATTTTCATCATCATCATCATCATCATATTTTTCATCATCATATTCATCATCATCATCATTATCATATGTATCATCATAATCATATTCATCATCATTATCATTTGCATTATCAACATCATCATCATCATATTAATCATCATCACATTCATCATCATCATCGTCATGATATTCATCATCATATTCAACATATCATCAACATCATCATGATATTATTCATCATATTCATCATGATCATCTTCATCATTATCATCATTATCATATTTATTATCATCATCATCATATTCATCATCATTATAATCATCATTATAATCATCATCATCATCATATTTATCATCATCATCATCATCATCATATTCATTATCATTATAGTTATCATCATATTAATCATCATCATCATATTCATCATCATCAAATTCATCATCATCATATTCATCATCATCATATTCAACATCATCATCATCATCATCATCATCATCACCATATTCATGATCATCATCATCATATTCATCATCATCATCATCATTATAATCATTTTTTTCATCATCATATTCATCATCATCATTATTATCATCAATATTATCATCATCATCATCATCATCATATTCATCATCATCATCATCATATTCATCATCATCATCATCATCATTATCATATTCATGATATTCATAATCATCACATTCAACATCATCATCGTGATCATCATCATATTCATCACCGTCATCATCATAATCATATTCATCATCCACATCATATTCATCATCATCATATTCATCATCATTTTCATCATCATCAGCATGATATTCATCATGATATTCATCATCATCATCATCATATTCCTCATCTTCATATTCATCATCATCATGTTCATCATATTCATCATCATCATTATCATATTCATCATCATCATCATCATATTCAACATCATCATCATATTCATCATATTCTTCATCAAATTGATCATATTCATTATATTCATCATATTCAGCATCATCATATTCATCGTCATCATATTCATCATCCTCATTATATTCATCATGATAATCATCATCATCTTCATATTCATCATCATCGTCCTCATCATCATAATTCATTTTATTCATCATTATCATCATATTCATGTTAATCCACATCATCATCATCAAATTCATTATCATATTCAACATCCTCATCATTCTGTTCATCATCATCATAATATTGATCATCATCACATTCATCATCATCATATTCATAATGATATTCATCATCATCATCATCATAATCATATTCATCATATTCATAAAATTCATCATCATCATCATTATAATCATCATCATCATATTCATCATCATATTCATCATATACATCCTCATATTCAGCATCATCATCAATATCATCATCATATTCATCATTATCATCATCATCATCATCAGGGGCGGATTGGTCATAGACCTTATCGGGAACTTTACCGGTAGGCTGATGACCTAATGAGGCCGTCTGTCTGTTTTTTTGTTTTTTTTT
Organism: Mixophyes fleayi; assembly: GCF_038048845.1. Classification (NCBI taxonomy): domain Eukaryota; kingdom Metazoa; phylum Chordata; class Amphibia; order Anura; family Limnodynastidae; genus Mixophyes; species Mixophyes fleayi. The sequence goes on along the minus strand of NC_134411.1, from coordinate 60,404,907 downwards.
TCCTTTTAATTTCTTTTTTTCTTGAAACAAGTGCCGCGGATCTCCCCCTGTGAGTGGCCTATTCTACAATCACATGGGAAGCGCACCATGTGACAGGTGCCGTCCCATGTGAGCAGAGAAGCGCAGCTGGAAGCAGCTGACAAGTAAGTGAGCGCGGCAGCAGCGGGCTTATGGCAGGGTCTGTGTGCGTGTGTGGAGGGGGGGCTGATTCAAGCGTGTGTGAGAGGAGGCTGATTCTAGCGTGTGTGAGAGGAGGCTGATTCTAGTGTGTGTGAGAGGAGGCTGATTCTAGCGTGTGTGAGAGGAGGCTGATTCTAGCGTGTGTGGAGGGGGGGCTGATTCTAGCGTGTGTGAGAGGAGGATGATTCTAGTGTGTGTGAGAGGAGGCTGATTCTAGTGTGTG